>NC_091557.1:24980933-24986065 GCF_042767895.1 Penaeus vannamei
TAAAGTATCTATGGTTGTACTTCTGATTAAATTTGTAATTATATTTACAATCACCGAGAACCTAATTTCACATATATTGTTATTGATCTTTGCTACAAGTTATGATAAGCTGTAAGTAGGTGAATGAAGTAGTGAAGGAAGTTATAAATAAGTGAAGTGAGTCGGGAAGGAAGAGGTAAGTAGATGCTTGAAGAAGTGAAGGGAGTTATAAGTAGATGAATGAAGTAGTGAAGGAAGTTATAAGTAAATGAATGAAGTAGTGACGGAAGTTATAAGTAGATGAATGAAGTAGCGAAGGAAGCTGGAAGTTATAAGTAGATGAATGAAGTAGTGAAGGAAATTACAAGTAGGTAAATGAAGTCGGGATGGAAAGTATAAGTAGATGAATGAAAAAGGAATTTCCCAGGATTTTTCATTTGCTTACACAGTTGAACTTGTCGCTTCAAAAATGCTTCAGTGTACTTATTTTATTTATTATTCTTATTTATATTGATATATATATATATTTTTTTTTTTTTTTTTTGGCTATATCAACTATATTTAGATATCTATATTCTTATATATTTGGTCTTACTCTAAGGGGAAGGGGTGATATGATACAACTTTGGAATCGTCATACTTTAGAAAACGGAGACGAAGAAAAAAGTTAAATATTTCCATCACAAAATAAAACGGAGCGCCCTTGAGAACAATGTTGAACAATGCTCCACAGAAAGGATAACAAAGATAAAGATAATATTTATAGAAAAGATAAACTATAAACTATAGGTTGATCCTTTTTATTGTTGTCATGTTCAAAATCCAGATAAATACTTTTACGTTCAAATTTTCGAAAGAGAAAAGAAATATCAGGACAAAAAATAGAAGACGAAGCAACTAAAAGAAAAGAAGAACGAAAGAAGTAGACGATGTAGAAGAAAAGAAGAAAAAAAAAAGAAAATTAAAAAGGCTAAGAGGAAGGAGGACAATAACAAGTAATTGAATAACAAGAAAGAAAAAAAAAGCTAAGAACGAGAAGGAAAAATTGAAGAAAGAAAAAAAGTCAAGAACAAAAAGAAAACAAACAAACAAACAAGAAAAAAACAACAATAACATTGCCACGTAATAACAGTCCTTGACAGCAAAATCCATCAAAGACCCAACGTATTTCTCGCCCTTAACAACCAGGCAGAAAGATGTAATTGCCGCCTCCAACTTACCGCCGGACACTCAATATATCGACGGCCTCCCATACAACGGCCTCCCATACAACGGCCTCCCATACAACGGCCTCCCATACAACGGCCTCCCATACAACGGCCTCCCATACAACGGCCTCCCATACAACGGCCTCCCACACAACGGCCTCCCATACAACGGCCTCCCATACAACGGCCTCCCATACAACGGCCTCCCACACAACGGCCTCCCATACAACGGCCTCCCACACAACGGCCTCCCATACAACGGCCTCCCATACAACGGCCTCCCACACAACGGCCACCCACACAACGGCCTCCCACACAACGGCCTCCCATACAACGGCCTCCCATACAACGGCCCCTCCCATATAACGGCCTAAGTCTTCCCATACAACGGCCCCCCACACAACGGCCTCCCACACAACGGCCTCCCATACAACGGCTCCTCCCCATACAACGGCCTCCCACACAACGGCCTCCCATACAACGGCCTCCCCATACAACGGCCTCCGCCATACAACGGCCTCCCACACAACGGCCTCCCATACAACGGCCTCCCACACAACGGCCTTCCCCATACAACGGCCTCCCATACAACGGCTGCTATACAACGGCCTCCTCTAAGCACAACGGCCTCCCTACACAACGGCCTCCCATACAACGGCCTCCTCTACACAACGCAGCCCCTCCCATACAACGGCCTCCTCTACACAACGGCCTCCCATACAACGGCCTCCCCACACAACGGCCTCCCATACAACGGCCTCCCATACAACGGCCTCCCCACACAACGGTGCCTTCCCACACAACGGCCTCCCATACAACGGCCCCCTCCCATACAACGGCCTCCCATACAACGGCCTTCTTCCTCTATACAACGGCCTCCCACACACAACGGCCTCCCACACAACGGCCCTCCCATACAACGGCTCCCCCATACAACGGCCTCCCACACAACGGCCTCCCATACAACGGCCTCCCACACACAACGGCGCCTTCCCACATACAACGGCCTCCCCATACAACGGCCTCCCATACAACGGTTTTCCCTACATAATGGTTATTTACATAATGGGCCTCCCACATATCGGTTTTCCCATATAATGGCCTCCTTTACATATCGGCCTCCCACACAACGGCCTCCCTATACAACGGTTTCCCATACATAACGGCCTCCCTATACAACGGCCTCCCTATTATTACAACGGCCCTCCCATACAATTTGCCTCCCACACACAACGGCTTTCCCTATACAACGGCCTCCCATATATCGAACGGCCTCCCACACAATCGGCCACCCACATAATGGCCTCCCACACAACGGCCTCCCATAAGCAACGTGCCCCTTTCCCATATAACGGCCTCCCATACAACGGCCTCCCTTCCACAACGGCCTCCCACACAACGGCCTCCTCACACAACGGCCTCCCATACAACGGCCTCCCATACAACGGCTCTCCCACACAACGGCCTCCCATACAACGGCCTCCCATACAACGGCCTCCCATACAACGGCCTCCTGCTACACAACGGTTTTCCTCCCAGCAACGGCCTCCCACACAACGGCCTTCCCATACAACGGCCTCCCATACAACGGCCTCCCATACAACGGCCTCCCACACAACGGCCTCCCATACAACGGCCTCCCACACAACGGCTCCTCCCATACAACGGCTCCCTCCTCTACACAACGGCTCCTCCCATACAACGGCTTGCCTCCCCACACAACGGCTCCTCCCATACAACGGCCTCCCATACAACGGCCTCCCACACAACGGCCTCCCACACAACGGCCTCCCATACAACGGCCTCCCATACAACGGCCTCCCATACAACGGCCTCCCATACAACGGCCTCCCACACAACGGCCTCCCACACAACGGCCTCCCATACAACGGCCTCCCATACAACGGCCTCCCATACAACGGCCTCCCATACACTGGGGACACGACTGGTTGTGTGTTGGGCTATATTTTATGACGATATTATTGGGTATTCGATCCAACGAGTTGCTGTTTCTATGGTAATTCGTGCAATATGGGAATGGCTGTTTTTCATGTCACTTGGGTTGTTTAGCTGTTTGTGAGGGAGTCCGGGTTGCTGCGGTTGCATGGCGTTGGGAAGAGGTTTTGTTCCGTCTTTGGATGTTCACACACACACACATATACATATATGTGTGTGTGTGTGTGTGTGTGTGTGTGTGTGTGTGTGTGTGTGTGTGTGTGTGTGTGTGTGTGTGTGTGTGTGTCTATGTGTTTCTGTATCTTTCACTCTCTGTCTATATATCTCTATCTGTCTGTGTATATATTCCGATCTATCTATCCTTCTTTCTTCCCTTCCCTCTCCCTACCCATCCAATTCTCGATCGATTTCGCCGCAAGCAAAACAGGAACCCCCTCCATTGATGGCGCGGCAACCACAACGCGGCAACCACAACGCCATCTACGGTCAATACTGATAAACATCGTCCGGTGGCCTTGACATTTGTGATCGACCTCCAGTAGCGAGGGACTCCGGGAAAGTATAAGGAAAATCGTGAGAAAGAAAAAAAAATTATATGTTGTTTATTATCGAAGAATGTTTATTTTATATTTCGAAAACCTGAGTGAGTGAGTGGAAAGGGGAATGTGGAGGGGGAGAGGGAGTGATTAGCTTTGGGTAAAACGCTTTCAATTAGGTCTCTCGACTTTGTTTCTTTATCTAGATATTGGGTTTAGTGTTGACAAAATGAATAAAACTTTTTTCCCTCTTTATTTTAGTTTTTGTCTCCTTCCCCCTTCCCTCCATCCCACTGTGCTTTTGTTTCACTTCCTTTCATGGTATTTGCGTCTACTTATCTATCTTTCTGTCTATTTCCCCGTGCTTTAACACGACTACCATATTAAGATACTTGATAGGGTATCAAATGCACTTGCCTTTGTGCATCCCCTTAACAATTCTATATTAAAGTTATATGATGACTTCGAACGGCCTTTATGTTCTAAACTTATTAAAGGTTTTATTTCGCGGTGATTACTTGAAAATACCTCGATGTACTAGGCAATTTTCTAGATGTTTTGCTTCAAATACTTTCTGGAACAAGTTACCCAAACGGAGAATTCTGTCGGACGTTATGAAAAAAGTGAACAGTTCATTTTTTTCTGCCAGACGGATTTTGAATTGTTCAAGGACACTATATCATTTTCTTTTATCAAGATCTTTTGCAACTTTAAGATCTTATTTTGTTTATTCATTCGTTCCTTTAATCTTTACCGCAAGGAAATTCTCTCTCACTCTCTCTCTCTCTCTCTTCCTCTCTTTCTCTATCTATCTATCTATTTATCTCCTCTCTCCCTCCCTCTCTATCTATCTATCTCCTCTCTCTCTCTTTCTCTCTCTCTCTCTCTCTCTCTCTCTCTCTCTCTCTCTCTCTCTCTCTCTCTCTCTCTCTCTCTCTCTCTCTCTCTCTCTCTCTCTCTCTCTCTTTATGTGTCTGTTGATACAGAGGGAGAGAGTGAAAAAATATAGGCAGGTGTGAGTTTGCGCAAACCACATGAATGTTCCTTTTGGGAACAAAAGATGTTATCGCAATAACTGTAATTCTTTCCTGACTGCTCCGGAATCTGTTTTTTTTTTTCCTTTTCTACGATCTTGGTAACTGTTTTCATCATCATCACTCTCACCATTGTTCATATCATGATCGTCGTTATCATACTGTTATCATTATCATTGTTACTGCCTTATTGTTGGCCCTATTTGTGTCTATTTGTTTCTGTCTATCTATTTATTTGTATCTATTTATCTAACTCACTAGTTAGTTTTCCCCTTCTTGTATGCCGTCCTCTCTCTCTCTCTCTCTCTCTCTCTGTCTCTCTCTGTCTCTCTCTCTCTCTTTCTCTCTCTCTATCTATCTCTCGAGCTATCCTTTCTCTCTCTCTCTCTTTCTCTCTCTCTCTCTCTCTCTCTCTCTCT
>NC_091557.1:24986565-24989065 GCF_042767895.1 Penaeus vannamei
CCCCCTCCCCCCACCGCCACTCCCCTCCCCACCGCTACTCCCCCCTCCCCCACCACCCCCCCTCCCCCTGTCATCCCCCCTCCCCCCAGCCACACCTCCCCACCACCCCCTCCCCCGGCACACTCCCCCACCACCACCCCCTCCCCCCGCACACACCTCCCCACCACCCCTCCCCCTGTCACCCCCTCCCCCCGTACACACACTCCCCACCACCCCCCTCCCCCCGTACACACTCCCCACCACCCCCCTCCCCCCGCACACACACTCCCCACTACACCCCCTCCCCCTGTCACCACCCCCTCCCCCCGTACACACACTCCCCACCACCCCCTCCCCCTCCCCCGCCCCCCCCCCCCACCCATCGTTTGCAGGTTATCACGCCCGCTCTGATAAACGGTTCGCGTCAGGGATTACCCAACAATACAAGTTTTGATGCCCCAGATAGCCGCGTAAATCTGGCGCTGGGGATTTGGCGCGCAAATCTGTTTTGGCGGTAATTTTTCCCGCCAACTGTTCCCCAGGGCCCACTCGCTCATCCTCCCCTCCCCTACCCCCTCCCTTCCCTTGGACCCTCTTCCCTCTTCCCTCTCTCTCTTCCCCCTCCCCCTTTCCTCTCCTTTCTATTCTCCTCTCTCTTGTCTCTCCCTCCCTCCTTCCTTCCTCTACTTTCCTTCCTCTTCTCTCCCTGTCTCTCTTTCTCCTTCCCGTTCGCCTACCTTAGCCCTCTCCTTGACCTCTGCTCCTCCACCCCCTCCTTTTTCCTTCCCTTTACCCCTTCCCCTCTTCCACCTTTTCTCTCATCCATCTCCCTCTCTTCCCCTCACTCTCTTGCCCCGTTTCCCCTCACCCCTTTTCCCTCCCCCTCCAACTCTTCCCCCATCTCCCCTCTCCTCCTCTCCCACTCATCCCTCCTCCCTCCACCTCCTTCCCCCATCTCTCCTCTCCACTCCCGTCATCCCTCCCCATTCCCCCCTCCTCCCTTCTCCCCCTTCCCCTCCTCCCTCCCCCCCTTACCCTCCTCCCTCTCCCCACTTCCCCCCTTCCCCCTTCCCGATGTATGTCGACTTTCCACGAGGAAAAAGTTGCCAATGTTTGTTCTTATTGCCTCGATCGGCGAGAAACAAAGTGGTTTCTCCTACCTGCACTCTCCTCCCTTCTTTATTTCTCCTTCTCCTCCTCTTTCTCCTTCTGCCCTCTCCTCCTTCTTCTTCTCCTCCCTTCCCTTTTCTTCTCCTTCTCCTCGTCCCTCTCCTCCTCCTTTTCGCCCCATTCTCCTCCTCCGTCTCCTTCTCTCTCTCTCTCTCCCTCCTCCTCCCTCTCTTCCTCCCCCTCCTCACTCCCCTGTCCTCCTCCTCCTCCCTCTCCTCCTCCCTCACTTCCTTCTTCTCCTCCTCCCTCTCGTCCTCATTCTCCTCCTCCTTTTCTTCCTCATTTTCTTCATTCTCCTCCTCCCTTCTCACTCCTCTCACCCAATTCTTATTTTTCTTTTTCCTCATTTTTATTCCTCTTTTTAGCTTTCTTTGTATCCTCCCCTCACTTCTCTCTCCACATTCCCTCTCTCTTTTCTTCTGTCTTTCTTTTCTCCTGTCTTCTTAACTTTTTATCTTCTCTTTTTCCCCCTCTAAGATGTGAACAGAGAAGAGCAGAGAAGAGAAGAGAAAAGAAAAGAATAGATTAGAATGGATAGAAGAGAAGGAGAGAGAGAAAGAAGAGAAGAGGAATGAAATTAAGAGAAGTAAAGAGGGGAGAGGGTAGAAGATGAAAGGAGAGAAGAAAAAATAAGAGATGAAAAGAAAAGAGGGGAAATGGGAAGAGAAAACGGATGAGATCGGAAGAGAACGAAGAGAAACGAAAGAAGAAAAAAGTAGAATGGAAAAGAAATATAAAAAACAAAACAAAAAAGCAAACAAAGAAAATAAAGTAAAAGCAATAATGACATCATAATAAAATCAAATAAATAAATAAGTTAATAATAAAAATAATATTGATAATAATAATGATAATAATAATAATGATAATAATGATAATAATAATAATAAAAGTAATGATAATAATTATAATAGTAATAATGATAATGATGATAAAAAAATGATAATAATAATAATGACAACAATAATAATAATAACAACAACAACAATAACAACAATGATAATGATAATAATAATAATAATAATAATAATAATGATAATAATAATAATGATAGTAATAATAATAATAATAATAATAATAATAACAATAATAATAATTATAATAATAATGATAATAATGATAATGATAATGATAATAATAATAATAATAACGATAATAATAATAATAATAATAATAATAATGATAATAATAATAATAATAATAATAATAATAATAATAATAATAATAATGATAATAATAATAACAATGATAATAATTATTATACCAATAATAATAAGGATAATAATAATGATGATTATTTACATTGTTACTTCAGAAAAAAGTCGCGGAAGGTGGTTGTCTTAGGGAAGAA
>NC_091557.1:24996565-24999065 GCF_042767895.1 Penaeus vannamei
TACTACTACTACTACTACTAATAATAATAATAATGATAATAACAATAATAATAACAATAATAATGATAATGATAATTATGATAATAGTAAAAATACCAATGATGATGTTAGTAATGATAATGAGGAAATGATGAGGATAAGGATGATGTAAATGACAATATAGATGATGATAGTGATGCTGATGATAATAATGATTATGATAGTAATAGAATAATTATGATGATGATGATAATAATACTAATGATGATAATGATAAAATGATAATAATAATACTAACAATAATAAGAATAAGAATAAAAAAATAATGATAATGATAATAACAGCAGCAACAACAACAATAATGATAATAATAACTACTGTTATTAATATTGTTATTATCATTCTTATTATCATTATTGTTATCATTATCATTAGCATCATTATCACTGGTTTTGCTATGATAATTATTGTTATCATTACTTTTATCATCATCATCATCATCATTATTGCTTCTATTATCTTATTATTATTATTTTCATCATCACAAAAATAAAAATTATTATTTTCATCATTAGCATTGTAGTCGTTCTTATGTATGGAATAATGATAAAGATAATAAAACTAATAACAATAATTGTAATGATAACAAAAAATAACAATGATAAAGATAATAACAACAAAAACAGCAACAATAATCAATGATAATGATAATGATAATGATGATAATGATAATAATTATAATGACAATATTAATAATGATAAGAATGAAAGTGCTGCTGCTGCTGAAAATGATAACAATGATAATGATAGTAATAATAATAATAACAATAATAACAATAGTAATAATAATAACAATAATATTAATAATAATGATAATAATGAAAATGATAATAATAATGATAATAATAAGGATAATGATAATGATAAGAATAATGATAATGATAAGAATAATGATAATAATAAAATTATGACGATGAAAACTGTGATAATAATAATGATAATGATAGTAACAACACTAATAGTAATAATGATGATAATAATAATAATAATAATGATAATAATAATAATAACAATAAAGGATAATAATAATGATGATAATGATACCAAAGATAATAATGATAATCATTTTTATCATTATCATTATCACGATAATATCACTGATAATAATGATAATGATAATAATATTGATATTGATGATGATAATTATCATAAATGTTATTATGATTATCACAATCACTATTAGCATTATCATCACCATCACCATTACTGCTATTGATGTTGTTCTTATTACTATTTTCGTTATAAAAAAAGTTCAATCATGAACATAGAAACATACAAACAAGCCAATGAAACAATAACCAAATTATCATTGATTTACAAATCTCTGAAAATTCTCTTATTGTGGGGAAATCCCCCGGGTAACCCCCTGTGTTCATGAATGGAATGGTCGACAATATGTAAACAAATTAAGGAATATATTAAAAATAATAATGATAATAATAATAAATAAATAAATAAATAAAAATAAATAAAAAAGTATGTAGTTAGGTATTTAAGCAGTCATAAGACACATCAGTCTGATGAAGATAGTTATACCCTAAAGTTGGTGATTATCAACAAACACTATCAATGAACAACCATTTCATGTATAAGGTAAAGATATGAACCCTGAAAGAAGAAGAAAAAAAAAAAACTGATGCTGACACATCTATGGAAAATAACAAAACTGATTATTTACATTGTCTTATCTGCTAATCCTTAACTTTTCTTCTTTCACTTATTTTCTTCTTTTTTTTTCTTTTGCTTCTGTAAAGACAATTTAAAAATGATAACATAAAAGACAAGAGAATTTGTCAACAGTGCATAGCGTGTAAAAAGATACAAGTCACCCCTCCCAAGAAAGTTTTCCCTTAACTGAACTATTCCCATTTTCTAAACAAGCATTTAAACATCTTTCGCAATTCCCATGCTTTCTCTCTCTCTCTCTCTCTCTCTCTCTCTCTCTCTCTCTCTCTCTCTCTCTCTCTCTCTCTTCTTTTTTTATTTCATCTATTTATTTATTTTTTACTTAACTCGATAAAAAATTACCCTCCTAAAATATAGGTTTACTATCTTAACAAAATATCGAAATCAAGAAAAGAAATCAATTCATTCGTTACTGATTGCAACATACTTATTGTTCACTCTCCCACCTTCTCTTGTCACAATTATGACACTCCATTCACATCTTTTGTTACTCACGCTCTATGCCATGAACCCCTGGCACTCCTGACAGGCCGAAGGACAGTTTGAACTCGTCTACAAGCTTTCAACCTGGGTCATCTTTAACACAAAATCTATAAGCTTACTACATAGTCATTATCATTTCGCCTTCAATGGCACTGCAATTCATCTATGATTTCTCGTCCAGGCAGATCATTGTGTATTGTGCATTTTATCAATGATTGTTATCATTGTTGTTGTTATTGTTATCATTATTATCATTATCATTACCATCATCATTATTATTATCATCATCATT
>NC_091557.1:25006565-25014065 GCF_042767895.1 Penaeus vannamei
ATCATTATCATGATTATTATCATCATCATTATTATTGCATTAATCTGTATTATCATTATCATAATTGTTTTCTTTATCATTAAAGTATATTTTTCAATGTTGGTATGTTTTATTGTTACCATTATCATTATTATTATCATTACTATTATTATCATTATTATTATCAATTTCTCAATATCATTGCTATTGTTATCATTATTATCATTATTATTATTATTATTGTGATCTTTATCATTACTATTGTTAATACTATAATCATAATCATCATCATTTATATTATCATTTTGTAGCATTGATATTATCATTTTAGTTTGATTGTTGTTTCATTGTTGTTATTATCATCGTCATCTTTATCATTAATGTTGTTTTTGGAGTTCTTATTGGTAGTGATATACCTACTACTATAAGTAGCTATAGCAGTGTTAGTAATAATAATAGTAGAACACCAGCAATTGTAGTATCAGCAGTAGCAGCAGTAATATAGGTGTCACTAGTAGCAATAGCGATAAAACTAGTAATGATAGTAGTAGATGTAGTGGTAGTAGTAGTAGTAGTTGTAGTAGTAATAGCAATATTTTTGTTATCATTTTAGCAATGTGACCTGTTGTGATGCAGCTGGACCAAGGGGGTCTACAGCACGTACGTTCGAATCCTGCGGACAAGGTCAGGAAGGTCGTCCTGGCCTCCCTGCCGAATGAAAACCCTTCCAAAAAAGGTCACCGTCTGAGTCCTTGCGAGAAAGGTCGTGAAAGAAAGCTGGATCATCATTATTATCCTTATTATTGTTATTTTTATCATCATTATGAATGCTATTGTGGTTGTTTTTATCATCATTGTTCTCATTTGTTGTGATTATAATTGCTATCATCATTATTTTCGTAAACTTTATTATTATTTCCATCATTGTCAATGTCCTTTTTCCTAAATGTTAGATGGACACAGAGAGGCGGTGAGATGATGACCCCAGTGCCTTCCCCTCGCGTCCAAATAGGAGTTGAACCCAAAACGTATATATTCTACCAGTTGTTGCCTGTACATCCTCTCTCTCTCTCTCTCGCTTTTTTATCTTGCTCTCCTCCCTTCCCCTCTCCCCTCTCCTCCCCTCATCTATCCTCCATCCTTTTCCCTTTTTCTCTCTTCCTGCCCTCAGCCCCGTCCCTATCTTTGTTGCATGTGAGCCTATTCCTCTCCTTTCTTCTTTCCTCCCTTTCTCTCTTTATTTTCTTCCTTCCTCCATTCCTATACCTCCTCTTCCTTCCTCCTATTCCCCATCCCCCCAACCAACCAACCCCCCCCTTCTCGGCCTCCCCAAGCCACATTCTTAGAGCATTTCTCTTACCTTACTCTCCCTTCCCTTACCCCCTCTCCTCCCTCTCCCCCCACTTCCTCCTCTACCCCATCCGACTCTCCCTCGCCCTAACCCCACCAACCTCCTACTCCCTTAAACCACGTCCCTGATTCTTACCCTACCCAGTCCACCACCTCCTCCACATCCTCTTGCCTCATCCCCTACCTTCTTAATACTACACTATCCGTCCCTCTCCCTACCTTGGAACACATTACCCCACTCCCTTGTATTTACCTTCCCCCCTTATCGTCTTACCCTACTCCCTTCACCTCCACACTCTTACCCCTTACCCCAGTCCCCAGCCTCTAACCTACAATCATTCCCCTTACCCTCTACCACCTTGCTCCTTCCCCTACCCTCTTACCCCACCCCTAAAACCCCCTTATCTCACCCCCAGCCTCTAACCTATTACCCATTCCCCTACCCTCTTCCCCCTCCCCTCCCTCTTCCCCCTCCAATCCACTTCCTCTTCCCCCCTCCCCTCCCTCTTCCCCTCTTCCCCCCTCCCCTCCCTCTTCGCCCTCCCCCTCCCCTCCCTCTTCCCCCTCCCCTCCCTCACCCCCTCCCCACCCCCGTTCCTGGACTTCATCGTATCCATCGAGGCCGCAGCGAGAACTTGCTTAGCTCCGCAGTCCTGGCAAAGCGGCGTGTCTGTGGCCCTCGCCGCCGACTTTCATGTGCAGCGGCCGAGAATAAGGGGATAAGTTGGCAACTGCCGTGGAAAGTTGCTCGATGCTTTTGCTATTTCCGTTTGCTTCTCTCTCTCTCTCTCTCTCTCTCTCTCTCTCTCTCTCTCTCTCTCTTTCTCTTCTTGTTTTCTTTCTCTTCTTGTGGGGAGGAAGGGGTGGGTGGGGTTTTGTTTTCTTTTTATGGATATTCTTGTTTTTTGTTTGTTTGTTTGTGTATCTATGGAGACTCTGGGAGCGTGTCTGTCTGGGCGGCGGGGGGGCGGGAGGGCGGGGGGCGCGTAAGAAGGGCTTGAGGAAGGGACGCAGGCCGGGGAGGATAAGAGCAGGAAAATGGCTACGTGGCACCTCGAGCCGGGACATAAAAAGCGCCGCCTGTGCTCTGATACATGGATCTCTTCCGGTGTTGCCATTAGATGAGCGCGTGTTTATCATTTCATTCCCCGCCCGAAATAAAACGTTTATTCTTTTTGATCGCGGCTTTGCGTGGATCTCGTCCATTGCGAAAAATCCAACAGACTTTGCCGCGCGGGGTTCACGCAGATCGTTCGGAAAGCACGGCGAAAAAGACACGCTAAAATCGGCGCGATAAATGGACGTTACGTAACCTTCATTGTCATTTAGAACTTGTAAATAGGAGCAAAGGCGAGGCGACCGTGTGTGGGGGCGTGGGCGCGCGACAATAAAGTAATCCTAACAGCCTGAATAAGGAAAAAAGTTGGGTTCGTTCTCCTTCCTCCCTCCCACCCCCCTCTTTCCTTCCTCTCCTCCTCTTCCTCCTCCTCCTCCTCCTCCTTCTCTTACTCTCCCTACTCCTCTTCCTTCGCCGCCTCCCCTTCTTAGGAATCACCCTCTTTGAAGACGGTGTCGGAGGTAGTTGAAACATGGCGGGCGGATCCGTAGAGTTACTCAATCAATTCGAGCCAATATGGAAGTTGTGTTATCTGGAATGTGTTTAGTCTGGCTGCGCCTTTTTTTTCCTTTTTCCTGAATTTTCTAGGAATAGAAGTTCACAGATACTGTACAACAGATATCTAGACGCCAGGAATTGTAGAGGCATGAGAGAAAGGTTGGTAGAGAAGAGAATAGGTCAACATGAGGACTAAGAGGATGAATATGAATAGATAGAAGAAAAGGAAGAGATTTTGATGATGGTAGCAACGAATAGCAGAAGAGAGAGGAAGAGAAAAAGAGAATGAAAGAGAGAGAGAGAGCGGCATACACACACACACACACACACACACACACACACACACACACACACACACACACACACACACACACACACACACACACACACACACACACATATATATATATATATATATATATATATATATATATATATATATATATATATATATATATATGTATATATATATATAAACAGAGAAAGAGAGAGATAAAGAAAGCAAAGAAACAAGACGAAACAGAAAAGCCAAAGGAAGTGAGAACTGAGCAAGAGCTAACCGAACGAGACTGAAGAAAAGGGAGGGATTTCCGGAAAGTATTCAAGATTACGGCATTTTCCTCCGAAACTGGAATTACATCCAAAAATCCGGGGAGAGTCGGCGGGGAACCCAGACATCCGGGACTTAATTCAATGTCGTGTTGGTCTGATCTGGTTTGGTCACGTGACTCGGTGCTGGTGGCGTTTTCTATTTCGTTTTTCGTTTTTCTGTCCTTTTCGTTTCTTTGTTTGTTTTGCGCGTCGAATTTCTCTCTGATTGTAATGAGACTGAATATGTATAGAATATTGATGAGGAAGTGATCAAAACAAAGATGATAATAACAACAAAGATGATAATGATAATGAAAGAATATTAATAGTGATAATGATAATGCTAACAAAGTGATAATGATAACAATAAAAAGAAAATGATGAGATAAATACTAATGATAATGACATTGATAACAATAATGATAAAAGTAAAAGCAATACTAATGATAATGATGATAATACTGATAGAAATATCAACACCAATGATAATGATGAAAATAAAGACAATAATAATATTGATAAATAGGTAACAATGATAATGATAATAATGATGATAATTGTAATAATAATAATAATCATTATTTTCACAGAGGTCATTATTAATATTATCATCACTATTATTATCATCATCATCATCATCATTATTATTGTTATCATTATTATTATTATCATTATCTCTCGTTTTACTATGATTATTATTTATTATAATATTAATGATATCGATCAAAATAATGATTACGGTAATAAAGATTACAAAAGGGATTATTTTGATATTAGTAATAATAATAACATTAATAATGATAATGATAACAATAATGATGATAATAATAATGATAATAATACTACCAATGACTGTATGATAATGATAATACTAATGATAATGATGACAATGGTAACAAAAAGAATGATAATAATGATGATAAAATACTAATGAAAATATTTATAGTAGTAATAGAAATACTAGTAGTAGTAATAGCAATAATGGTAGGAAATATAATGGTAACGATAATAATAACAACAATAATGATGATAATGATAATGATAATAAAAAACATTAATGATAATAATAATAATGATATTATGGATGATAGAAATAATAAAAAGGCTAAAAGTAATATTAACAATAAATATCATTATAGTACTAATAACAATGATAATAAAAATCATAATAGTACTTATAGATTATAATGAAAATAATGACAATAATAAGAGTGATAATAATAATGATAATTCTGACATTGCTGATAATGATGACAACATTAATGGTAATAGCAATAATGGCAATAATCATGATGTTGATAATGAAATGATAATAATAATGATAATGATAATAATAATGATAATAATGATAATCATGATAAAACAAAGATTTTCATAATAATAATGATGATAATAATTATAGCAACATCAACAATGAAAATAATGTTAATAATAATGATGATATCAACAACAACAACAATAATGACGATAATGATAGTAATAAGAACAATGATAATGATAATGATAACAACAATGATGATAATAGCTGTAGTAACAGTCACAATTATTACAATTATTACAAAGTAATGAAGATGTCAATAATGATTATTAAATTATTAATATTATTATTGTTATTTTTATTATTATTATTATTTATCATTATCATTGTTACTAGCAGCAATTGATATTCTTATTAGTATCATTATCATTATTAGTAGTATTGTTTTCAATTTTACCATTATTCTTATCATTATCATTATAATTAGCATTATATCAATGTTATTATCATTACTAACATTATTATAGTTATTTTCTTTTTATCGTTAACGATAATAACAATAACAACAAAAATAATGAAAATGATAAGAGTGATAATGATAATAATGACAGCAATAATAACAATAATAATGAGATCTATAACAATGATAATGATAATGATAATGATAATAATAGCCATGGTAATAATGATTGTAATAATGATAGTAATAAGGTTTTTGATTATGATATCTATACTAATAACAATAATAATAATGATGACAGTAATGATAATAATAATAACAATGATAATGACGATGATGATAATAGTGATAGTAACAAAATAATAACAATAATGATATATATAACTATGATGATGATAATGAAAATAACAATGATATTGATAATAATGATAATTATTATCATTATTATCATTATCATTATTATTATCATTATTATTATTACTATAATTATAATAACAATAATAACAATAATAATGATAAGAATGATAATGATAATAGCAATAATGATATCATTATTATTACTATTATTATTATTATTATCATTATTATTATTATTATCATTATTATTATTGCTGTTGTTGTTGCTATTATTATCAATAATAATTATGATAATAACAATGATGTTAATGGTAATAAAAATAAAGATTATAATAATAATGATGATAACAATAATGATAATAATAATGATAATAACAATAATGATAATAATAATGATAATAGAAATAATGATGACAATGATAATGATAATAGTAATAATGATAATAATAATAATAATAATAATAATAATAATAATAATAATAATAATAATAATAATAATAATAATAATAATAATAATAATAACAATAATAATGATAATAATAACAACAACGACAATAACAATAATAATAATATTAATAAATATGATAATAATAATAATATCAATAAATATGGTAATAATGATAATAATGATAATAATGATGATAATAATAATAATGATAATGATAATAATATTGGTAACAATAATAATGATGATTATAATAATAATGGTAATATATGATGTAGATGATAACAACAACAATAACAAAAATTATGATAAAAAACTATTGAAATGATAACAACAACAATAACAAAAATAGAATAATAAACGATTGAAATAATAACAACAATAATGATAATGGTTATAACAATAATGATTTTACAATTATTATTAACAATGATAATGATGATGATGATGATGAGTGATAATGATAATAATGAAAATGACAAAATAATGATAATGATTATGATGATGACAACAACAAAACAACAATACTCCTTCTAATAATAATGATGATAATAAGATCACCTGGAAGAGCAATAAAGGTCTAGGAGTAATGATGATGATAATGATAATAGTAAATCAGGTGTGAGGACAAGACGCTGGAAACGTCAATCAAAAAGCCGTCGAAGTAATGACACTGCTGTCCGATGACTGTTCGTGCGGACAAATGACACCCGGTCACTGCATCCTATTGCTGTCATTGCTGTCGTTGTTGCTTCTTGACAGGTGTGACAATTCTTGAATACGGGTCTTGATTGCCTCTTGTGCGTAAGAAATGTCCTCTCACACAGCCAATCACTTTTATTAATATTCATGTTTTTGTTGATTCTTCCAATACCAATCGTAAAATCTCCCCTTGAATCTCCGTAGGTCGTAGGTTCGAGGGCCGAAATTCCCTTCTATGTTGCTCACAAATTGTTTTTGTTCCTGTACCATTTGTTGATCTTGGGGTAAGGTATACGCTTTGCATTAAGGAAATTTTTTGGAAGATAAATGCGCTTGTAATGGTGTCTATTACTATCTTCTACTTGAGTTTTAATCCTTTGTTGATAGTTCTTAGTCCTTCTTTGTTTCACATCAGGATCAATAGCAATGATGATGATAATGATAATCGTTGTAGTCAGCACTGTTATAATGGACAGAGGTAAGGGGATGAATTTCACTTTCATAGGTATGCAATTAATAAATCATACTAAGTTGGCGATACATCTATCACACTTCACGATGTACCCTTGACTCACAGTCTGACCCAGATATTAGCTCTGACCTTGTGATCTCTACTGATAAATATATTTTTCATGCCATTCTCAAAACAGCTTTACAACCAATAAACATAACATAACAATTCTTCCCAGAATTGTATATATTAAAGATATGTGTATAAAAAGGAACAAAAATCAAGCAAATGA
>NC_091557.1:25024570-25027070 GCF_042767895.1 Penaeus vannamei
TAGTGACAATGATAATGATTATGACAATGATAATGATGATAATAATAATGGTAATAATAGTGATAATAATAATGATAATAATAATAATGATGATGACGAAAATACCAGTAATGATAACGATAACAGAATAATGATAATGATAATTACAAGGATAATTAGAATTACAATACTAATGATAATAGTGAGGATAATGATAATAATAATAATAATAATAATAATAATAATAATAATAATAATAATAATAATAATAATAATAATAATAATAATAATAATAATAATAGTAACAATAATGATAGTAATGATAATGATAGTAATGATAATGATAATATTGATAATGATAATGGTGTGGTGATGATGATAACAAATATAATGATAATAATGATATTGATGGTAGTGATGATAATCAGCTTCATCATTATCATATCAATAACAAGGATAATAATAACAATAATGAAAATGACGATGATTTTTACAGTAGTAAAATAATGAAAAATATAATAATGAAAATGAAAATCATAATATGATAATAATAATTATCGTCATTATTATTATCATCATCATTATCATCATTATGAATATAACGACAATGCTGATAATAATAGTAATAATGATGACCAAAATGATATCAACAATGATGGTAATAATGATAATGATAAAATGAATGATAAAATAATAATGGTAATGATAATAATGATAATGATGATAATAGCAATAATATTGATAATGATTATTATGATAATAATAATGAGGATAATAATAATGATAATGATAATGATAATGATAATGCTAATAATGATAATAATAATAATAATAATAATAATGATAATAATAATAATAATAATAATAATAATAATAATAATAATAATGATAATAATAATAATAATGATAATAATGATAATGATGATAATAATAATAATGATAATGATAATAATAATAATAATAATAATAATGATAATAATCATAATAATGATGGTGGTGATGATAATAATGATAGTGATGATGATCATGATAATTTTGATGATAATAATAAAGATAATCATGACAATGATAATAGTACTGATGACGATAATGATAATGGTAATAACAATAATCATAATAATAATGAAACTATAATAACGTTAACAATAGTAGTAGTAGTAATAATAATGATAATAATAATAATTATAATAATATATTAATGATAATAATGTTAATAAAAATGACAATAATGAGAATGATAATAGTAATCATAATGATAATAGTGATAATCATAATAATGACAATGATAATAATAATGATAATGACGATGATAATGACAATAACAATAATCATAATAATAACGATAATGATAGCAATAATAATGATAATAGTGGTAATGATAATAATAATAATAATAATAATAATAATAGTAATAATAATGATAATGATAATGACGCTGATGATAATAATGATGATAACAATAATAATCATCATAAAAACAATAATGATGATAATATCAATAATGAAAATAATAGTAACAACGATGATAATGGTAATGATGATAATAATAATTATTACTCTAATAGTGGTAATGATAATAACAATATTAGTAAAACATCCTTAATGGTAATAATTATGAAAATAATGATAATAATAATGAAAACTATAATGATAGTATTAATGAAAACGATAATATCGATGATAATAATAATAGTGGTAATAATAAGAATGAGGATGATAATGATAATGACGATGAGGATGATGATGATGATGAGGATAATAATAAAAGAATGATGATGATGATGATGGTGATGATAATAATAATAATGATAATGATAATAATAATAATAATGATAATGATAATAGTAATAATAATAATGGTAATAAAATTAATAATAATAATAATAATAATGATAATAATAATAATAATAATAATAATAATAATAATAATAATAATAATAATAATAATAATAATAATAATGATAATAATAATAATGATAATAATAATAATGATGATGATAACAATAATGATGATGAAGATGACAATAATGTTAAGAGCAACAACAGTATTAGCAAAACAAACAAAAGAAAATCAAAATAATTATCATAATATAACATCATCAATAACACCAACAATGATGATAACGACACCAACAACAGTATCAACACTACTAATAATCACCGCAATTACATCAACTCCCCCCTCCCCCACCCTACCCCCAATTGACCTCCCCCTCCCCCTCCCCCACCCCCAATTGACCTCCCCCTCGCATCCGGGGCGGGGGAGTCCATCAAAGGCCAGCCCATCAGCGCAGAGGCCGGGCGCTTCCCTCACGTAAGCCAGCCGGGACGGACACTGGCTCGAACACGGGAGCTTTAACAAAGGGAACTTCCAACACACACGCACACACACACACACACACACGCACGCACAGTACACACTCACTCCAACATACACACGCAGGGAGCTCCGTCTCTGTTGGGTATTATTTTTTTCCCCCTTTTTTTTTTTTTGAGGCTTGAAGAAGGAATTTCTGGGGCA
>NC_091557.1:25047070-25048527 GCF_042767895.1 Penaeus vannamei
ATTTTTTATCTGTTTTAGTTTCTTTCTATCTTTCTGTCTCTCTTTTTATGTATATGTATGCATGCATCTTTGTATGTATGTGTGTGTGGATGTATATGTGTATCTATGTGTGTATGTATGTACGTATTCATATATCTTTTCAACTGTTCATCCACATATCTATCTATCTCTTTGTCTATTTAGTTATCTATGTATCTATATATCTATCAATTCCTCCTTCATTTTTTCTCTCGCCCGTGTCTCCAACTGCCTCTATGTCTCTTTCTCTTTCTCCCTCTCCTCATTTCATCATTTCTTCCTTTTCTTCCTTCTCCTATTCTTATCTCTCTCTTTCGCGCAAGCGCTCTTTCTGAGTGATTTTATTCCATCTTAATTTCTGTCTTTTTTTATCTCTTTTCTCTTCTCAGTCTTCCTAACCTTTTTTTCCTTCTCTCTTTCTCTTCCATTTTCCTTCTCGATTGTATTGTCCCTTCTCTCTCGTCTAAAAATATACACATTATTGCTGTATATACATACGTATATGCATACATACATGCTTACATTCTTACATGCATTAATTTATACATAAACACACACACATATATTTACATACACACATACACACATACACACATATTAATCTATCTATTTGTCTGTTTGTCTATCTATGTATCTATGTTTATATGAATATGTGCATATATATATATATATATATATATATATATATATATATATATATATATATATATATATATATATATATATACATGTACATATATATATGGCTCCCCGTTCCCCCTCCCGCGCGCCTTCTTCCAGCCGTCCCTCTACTCTCCTCCCTTCGCCTCCACTCTTTCCATGCCGCTCATGCAGACGGCGACTGATCCACCTTGACAATAGATCCACCCAGTTATACGGGTCATCTTGCCTCCGCCCCCCCCCTCTCCCTCTCTCCCCTCTTCCCTTTCTTATCCCTTGCCTTCCTCCTTTCTTCCTCCATCCTATTTTCTTTTCTTTTTGTATTCTATTCTCCTTTTTCTTCTCTTCATTTTCGTGTTATTTTATTACTTTTTTTTGTCTCGTTCACTCCTTTCCTTATTCCATTATTCCCTATTTCCTTTTTTTTCTCCCCCCTTTTCTCTCTCCCATGTCTCACTTCTCTCCCCTCATCCCTCTCTCTTACTTACCTTTTCTTTTACCTCCCTCTCCCTTTCCCCTCTCCTCTCTCTCCTCCCTCCTTCATTCCCCTCACTCTCCTCTGTTCCCTCTCTTCCCATCTCAATCTTTCCCCTCTCTCATCTACTCCTCCTTCCCTTTTGTTCTTTCCCTTTTCTTCCCTCTCTTCTTCTCCCTTCTCTTCTGTTTCTTTCTACTCCTCTCCCATCTCTTCTCTTCCCCCTCCTCCTCTCCTTCCTCTTCTCTTCCCCTCTCCTCCTCTTCTCTTTTCCTCCCTCCTCCTCTCCATTTTCCCTTCCCCT
>NC_091557.1:25054027-25061527 GCF_042767895.1 Penaeus vannamei
GTGTTTACAACCCATTCTGTATTTTTTTTTTTTCTATTCTTTCAAACATTGTTATGACAAGTAATTTATAATACACAAGGCCAAACAATATTGTATGAAATTGGCCTAAAGCGGTCTTTGTATGCGATGATTTCATATGAATGGTGGTTTTAAACTTGATGGAAATGGAGGAAATTGGTAAAAGAAATAGTGAAGGGAATTTAGTCTGTTCAGTTTCACAGTTATTATTATTATGGTTATTATTGTTATAATGATTATAGTGTCAAGAATGTGGAAATTATAAGTGGTCAAATTTCACCCACTTATTTTTAATTTTTCAGTTTGTTATGATATGTAATGTCTGTATACATAGTCGCTGAACTGTTTCCTCATTACTTGTACAACGGAACAGGTATAGAATGTACAAACGACAAACCATCTACGTGGTATCGAATAGTACTTTTTTGTGACAAGGGAAATCTTCAGTATTATTTAGTACTTACACTCGGAAATGGAACGCAATGAATTGTTTCTTTCTTCCTATGATTTTGCCTGCAATGATAAACTGATCAAGGGATGGTGACTTGCTTCTTAAAGTATCTCATCCCAGTGATCTTGATAAGATAATTCTATGTTTTTATTATTTTATTGATATTATCTTTATTATTGTTATTACTATTATTATCACTTTTTTTTTTTTTTTTTGTGATAAATATTTTGTTCTTGTTTCTTAGGTAGTCAATTCTTTTGAATGTTTTCTAGTATCCAATGTCTTCAGACCCTACTAGTCATGTTTATGTGTTTCCTAGCAGAGGGTTTTGCCACGTCCCCCTCCTACCTTTCAACAGTCAACCATCCAATCCATATACCTATTTCTCTCCATGCCCCACCACTCTTTCTTTTTTTCTTACAGGATTCTGGTGTGGGGACTGTGTGCATTATTCTCTGCTTTTCATAGTATTTTGTTGGTGAAGCATAACACTCATTTTTTCTGGTCTTTTTATTAATAACAAATGGTATCTGATTGGCTCAGTTAAAGTGTAAAAAAAGGAAAGAAAGTTTGGAAAGGACACAGAGACACACACACATAAAAGATATCTAGGAATTTCATGAGAGACCAGACTTAGTGCAATAGTTTCTCATGGTTTATATGTATGTATGAATAAAAACAACTCTAGCAGCAAGACCTTAAAGTATATACAAACACACACAAGGTGTTAGTCGGCTGCTTTTTACGTCCACTCCACACCTCCCTTCACCCATCCCCAGCCCTCTCCCACCCATGCAGCGGTCTGGCATGTTGCAGCCGCACAAAAGACAAACAAGAGATAATAATACTTGGCCGGGCATGCTAGTCTGCATTCTTTTTTTTTTCTTCTTTGATGATGCCATAATGTCAGAAATCACAGAAAATTGTTAAATTTTTACAGAAAATAAAAATGTGAGACCCTCGTCTTTGTTTTTTTTTTCCCTGTATCAATTAACTCAAAAGGAGTGGCTTGTAGTCAAGAAAAATGTTTGTGTGTGTGTGGGGGGGTTGTGATTGCCATTAATAAGTCATATATGCTATTCAATCTATTTTATGTTCCCATAGTAATGTAGTTAATTTTGCATCTATAGCCCAGGATATATAAGGACATACCATCCTACATATCAGCTACTCAGACAAATCTCAACTCTGTCTCAATGGTTATGTTCTTATTAGTCCAAACAGATTAAGTGAACCTATCACTAAAGTAGCTGCTGCAATAACAATTTCAATTTTAGTAATGGAACTTACACTATTACTGATCTGACTTCCCAATTATTTGAATAAATGCTGGAGTTCTTTATCTGAGAGACTCAATTGGAATAAGATTTTTGTCCGGAAACCCTCCTGGTTTTCCTGCACTAATCTTCATACCACACTGATGGTGTCCAATTGAGTCTTTCTGCGAAATCTCATAACTAATGAAATAAATTTCAGCAACACTACTCTTCCACCAACTTTCACACTACTGGAAAAACTGCTTTATTTCAGTTATAATGAATTCATGTGAGAAACTGAACCAATAAGGAGAAAACACATCCTTGTCTAATGCATTCTGCACAAAACCAAGGCTTTCATTTACAAGTATGAGTCTCTTTGCAGGTTCATACATTGGGTTTCTTGTGTTGGTACCTTAAGTGCTAATGTTGCATTTTTACATTATCAGAAAAATGCCTTGTGTCATTATTAAACCCATGCAGCCAGGGATGGTATGTGTGTACATGCCATGCCCACTGTGTATTTTATTTAGTAAATCTTTTCACACATAGACGGCTCCATAAATACTAGGTCTCACTTGTTTACCATTTTCCTTGATTTTCAAGAATATTTCCTGGTACCTTACGTTGCTGTTAGTTATGACAATAACATAGTAATTATGATGTCTATTATAAAAATAAAAGTATCAATAAATATAGCATTAGTAAAAAAAGATTTTTCCTGCAAACTCCAGGAAAGGTGAAATGAGGTGAGGTCACAAGGTGTACATAGATGGCAGAGCCATCTATGTGCTCTGACATTTCACAAAACAATACTACACTGAACACAGCATTTTCCCAGGGGCATTGGGTCAAAGGCTCTCTTATAGTCAACGAAGTTCTGGTATGATGGTTGTTGGTGAGCCATTCATTTCTCAGAGAGTATCTTAAAACTGTAAATTTGCTTTGTTGTACTTCTGTGTTCTGAAAACCTTAAAACCATGCACTTGTAAGTTTCTTAAAGAAATCAAAGGTAGCTTTCATATTACTCTGAATGATATGAAACAATACCATGTGATAAGTAGATTAATATATGTGAAAAAAATAAGAATTTACAAGAGTGCATGCGACTTGCTATAACTTGATTTTCAAAAGATTATTTTTTCAGAACCATAACAGGTTGCCTCAGTCAAAATACTAATTATATCGGTATGTATAGATATAGTATAATATAATTTTCCTATTTTAACTTAGTAACATGAAGGAAAGCCATCTGGCAAAAGAGAAGATAATACAGGAAAATAAATTCACACAAACAAATTAAAGTATGAAAAATTAAATATTACAAAACAATAAAGAACGACAAGAAAACATTAATAAATCTGAAAAAGAATTCAAATAAGCTAGTCTTTCTGTAATCATGACAGCTCATTATTTTTTTTTAATAATTTTCTGCCTGTACTTTCTATATGTAAAAACTTACAAAAGACTTCATAACTTTCCCCCCAATCCCTTGCCTGTTGTTGACGGAGACAGAGACCCAGGGATCTACCTAGGGCCTCAGCCCTCGACAACTAATTTTGCATGGTCTTTTCCCCCTCCAGCTTTCTGTTTCCGTCCCTTCAACCCTTTCTACTATCTGCTTCCTAAGGTGTAAGAGCCGTGCTGAAATGATGAAAGGCTGACCTTGTGCCAGTCCTGAACGGCCTGCGGGAACCATGGGCACGGTATTCCCCTGATATAGTCGTCTAGCCTTTACCCCCTTAAGGGGGACTTAGGGGGTGGACTGTTTATGTCCTCTACATAATCAGGGCTTCCTATGGCCAGTAATGAAGCTATGCCCATATTAAAGGCAATGAGGCTTACCCCTTCATCAAATAGCCCCACCAATTCAGACTCTACCGGCTCCCCGACCCCAGACTCTCCTTTGACCACGACTCTGAACACTGAAACTACTACCCACTCCTCAATGCCTACCAGTGTACTACCCACCCAAGCCGAGACTCAATCTCCAGCAGAAATTCCTACTCTCCCAACTTCCTCAACTTCATCACCTCTACCCCTACAACCTTCTTCATCAAACACCCCAACCTCCCTTATTACTACCTTACAGCCTTTTTCTCCATCTCTCCGTAAAACTGACCCCCTCAACAACACTCCCTCTTCCACACGTCCCTGTCCTTCTACCACCAAACAGCTTACAAATATCTTAAATACTCTATTTAGCCCAGCTAAATGGGACCGATTTTTCGTGATCCCCCTACAGCGCCTTACTCTGGCAACTCTTCTCTTTCAACAATGCCTCCAAAAACAAGTGGGTAGAGTCCCTTTCCATACCTGACGCGATCGCTTCCGTCTCGTAACGGTCAGATATGAAACTGAAGCTATAGCATTATCAAATCTAATTGATCACTCTGGCAACCCCATTCCTGCAGAACCTCATCCAACTCTTAATACTTGTACCGGAAGTCTCTATCCCCCCAGCAAACTGTCCAGTCGATACCAAAGATTGGTCAGACTGTGGAGAAGACTTACTCGAATGCCTCAAAGACCAAGACGTGAAATCAGTACATTGCTACTCAATTCCTCGAAAGAAACCCACCAACACTGCCAAAATTACTTCCAGTACACATGACCCCGTTCGTATATACATTGGTGGACATTCCATCCCTGTTCGACCATACCAACCTCCTCCCCGCCAATGTCAAAACTGTTGGCGATTTGGACATTCTGCCAAATACTGCCGCTCCACAGACCGATACCCCCTATGTGTCCAACCCGGTCATACCAGATCAAACTGCTCTGCACATGCACGTACATGTGCTAACTGCGGCGCCCCCCATAATGTATTTTATAGAGGCTGTCCCATTTAAAGTTCGAGTCTGAGGTAGCAACTCTCAAATACAAAAATGGTCTCTTATATTCCCTACTCTAGTAATGTCGCTCGCTCTGCCCCTCTCCCTCCACCTCAAGGTGTTCCTACACCCTCCCCTATACCTACTTACTTCCCCACTTCCACTTCTACATTCAACCTCCCCCAGTCAAATTCTTTTGCTACTCTAAATCCAGACACTCCAATCTCAACTACAGCCCCAACACCGTCCCCTCTCCCTCCCCGCACTACCCGCAGCAGACTAAACGTTTCCCCTCCTTCCCCTACTGCACACTCACCTCCACCTACTTTTGCCTTTATTCCTCAGATACCAGTCTCCTCTTACCCCCCTCATAAGAAAATCTTTGTCTCTCAAAACTCTCCAAAGTTCCACAACTCTTACTCCCTCCACACTCGAAGGACTGCCGATATCCATCCCCCTCCTGCTCATATTCCCCCCTACACCCCTTCTTCCTACTCCCTCTCAACACAACCTAACCCCCTCAATTCCGTCTACTACCGATATCCATCCTCCTGATACTACCGATATCAATCCTCCTACTCATATTCCCCTTACACCACTTCCTTTCTCATAAGTTAAACCCGTATTTTAATACAGAAAATTTGATGACTGGATATTCTCCTATGAAGATTTGCCATCTGTCACTTCTAAAGTGGCTTTAGAGTAAATCCACGAATCTTTCAGCTTTAATATAGATAAAAAAGAGGCAGGCACATAAAAAAAACTGTTAGTTCTCTGGTTTCCGTCTCCAGATCTTTGTATTTAAACATTTTTCTTGGCTTTTGTTTCTTCTATACTATGCTATACAATGGTGCTGCCATATCTAACAGTCAATAAGCATTTTTCTTATTGTTTTAGTGGCGAATCCAGGAGGGGCCTCACACCCCCTTTGTTTAATGAACTGTGAAAAACGTAATACATTGTATAGAGAAACGAGAAAAATGTCGGCAGCAAGCTGTGTACTGTTTTGCTGACACCAATAATAAATTGCATGGAAAATGTCTTTGAAATGCGAAAAATCCTCTTAATGTTGATAGAGGAGAGTGAGGATGTTAGGTCTAGCAGTGACAAAAGTTTAAGAATTCAAATACCTTGGCTCAACTGTCTAGAGTAATAGGAATTACAGCAAAGC
Source organism: Penaeus vannamei (assembly GCF_042767895.1). NCBI lineage: Eukaryota > Metazoa > Arthropoda > Malacostraca > Decapoda > Penaeidae > Penaeus > Penaeus vannamei. Next base: position 25,059,758 of record NC_091557.1, read on the forward strand.
CGTGAAAAAGAGTGCGAAGGCATGGTGGAACGGATGGAGAAAAGTGTCAGGAATCATCTGTGACAAAAGGATATCGGCTTGAATAACAAAGAAAATTTATAAGATAGTTGCGTGGCCTGCAATTTTATATGGACAGGAAACAGAGGTAGAGACTGTTTTTCTCAAGATGTTGAGATTTTCTTTAGGGAGTGACAAGGAATGCTAAACTTAGGAACGACTATGTAAGACAAACACAGCACAAGTTAAACGCTTAGGGGGGAGTAAGCGAAGCAAGACTTGGGTGGTTTGACCATGTTCTGCCGAATTACGTGCATCGGTAGAAGAATGAAGGAGAAGAAGAAAGAGACGACCAAAAAGAAGGTTCATGGATGTTGTTATAGAGGTCATGCAAGAAGTCGGTCTGGCAGAGGAAGTGGCCGAAGGTAGAACAAATTGGAAACTGATGATCCGCTGTGGCGACTCCTAAATGGTAGCTGCCGAAAAAAAGGAAAATAATAAATCCACTAAGCATAAACCGTTTCGCAATCTACACACGATCGCGATCGGTGCTTAATTACGGCCACACATGCTCTTCAGTTAACAGTGCCATGTAAAACAAGGTATAAGGAATGTCGTTGTGTTGTTCAGTCAGGAATTTTATCCCAATATTCGGCAAAATTAAGGTTCCCCTTTTTACAGGCTTTTACTGTATTTTGTTGTTTAAACTTTTCTTCAGATACGTTTCGATGAGATTAGAGCAGCTAGGCCTATCTGCTACATCTTGGGAGCAACAGACGCTTCCGTGGAGTATAAAATGGAAAGGGCGTGGTTATACTTTAGACACGCCCATAGCATGCCATGTTGCTTGGCAAGAGTTAAGTGTCTAGGAACGTATCCCTTATGCCCAAATATGGTGAGCTTTTGCTGCCATTACGATTATGATTGTCATCGTCAACGTTTACCTTTAGTCATATGGTTATCATTATTATTATTATTATTATTATTATTATTATTATTATTATTATTATTATTATTATTATTATTATTATTATTATTATTATTATTATCATTATTGTTATTATTATTTTTATTTTCATTATTTCTGTTATTATTATTATTATTGTTGTTATTGTTGTTTTGTACTGATAATAACAACGACAACAATAATAATATTAGTGATAATTATAATGATGATAATGACAAAGATTATGATCATGATGGTAATGATAATAGCAGTGATAATAATGATAGTAAAAATGATAGTGATGATAACAATAATAACAATAACAATGATAACAATAATAATGATAATATCAATAATAATAATATTAGTGATAATAATATCAATGATAATAATATTGATAATAATTATGATTAAAATAATGATAATTGCAGTGATAATGATGATAATAATGATAATAACAATAAGAAAGATAATAATGATAGTAATTATAGCAATAATAATAATAACAACAATAATAATAATAATAGTAATGATGATAACTAAAATGAAAATAAACTCATAATGATAATAATAGTGGAGATGATAATAATAATAATGATAATAAAAAATGATAATGATAATGACAATGATAATACCAATAATGAAAATAATAAGCATACTATTAGTAATTATAATGATAATTGTTATCATTATTATCATTGTTTTTATTATGATCGTCATTATTACTACCATCGCTATCATCTTCATGATCGTAAAGATCATTGTTATGACTATTATCATTACTATTGTTTCTGCTCTTACCATCTTAATACCATCATAATGATTAT
>NC_091557.1:25066527-25076527 GCF_042767895.1 Penaeus vannamei
CCACCCTCTCCTTGTCCCTCACTCCCCACTCTCTCCTTTTCCCTCACTCCCCACTCACTTCTCCCTCACTCCCCACTCACTTCTCCCTCACTCCCCACTCTCTTCTCCCTCACTTCCAACTCTCTCCTTGTCCCTCACTCCCCACTCTCTTCTCCCTCACTCCCCACTCTCTTCTCCCTCACTCCCCACTCTCTTCTCCCTCACTCCCCACTCTCTCTTTCTCCCTCACTTCCCACTCTCTCCTTGTCCCTCACTCCCCACTCTCTCCTTGTCCCTCACTCCCCACTCTCTCCTCCCTCACTCCCCACTCTCTCTTTCTCCCTCACTCCCCACTCTCTCCTTCTCCCTCACTCCCCACTCTCTCCTTCTCCCTCACTCCCCACTCTCTCCTTCTCCCTCACTCCCCACTCTCTCCTCTCTCACTTCCCACACTCTCTTTCTCTCTCACTCCCCACTCTCTCCTCCCTCACTCCCCACTCTCTCCTTCCTCACTTCCCACCCTCTCCTTCTCCCTCACTCCTACTCTATCCTTGTCTCTCACTCCCCACTCTCTTCTCCCTTACTCTCCACTCTCTCCTTCACTTCCCACTCCCTCCTTCCACATTTCCCTCTCTTTCCTTCTCCCTCACTTCCCACTCTCTCCTTCCTCACTCCCCACTCTCTCCTTCTCCCTCACTCCCCACTCTCTTCTCCCTCACTCCCTACTCACTTCTCCCTCACTCCCCTCTCTCTCCTTCTCCCTCACTCCCTACTCTCTCCTTCTTCACTTCCCACTCTTTCCTTCTCCCTCACTCCCCACTCTCTTCTTCTCCCTCACTCCCCACTCTCTCCTCCCTCAGTCCCCACACTCTCTTTCTCCTTCACTCCCCACTCTCTTCTTCTCCCTCACTCCCCACTCACTTCTCTCTCACTCCCCACTCACTTCTCCCTCACTCCCCACTCTCTTCTCCCTCACTCCCCACTCACTTCTCCCTCACTCCCCACTCTCTTCTCCCTCACTCCCCACTCTCTTCTCCCTCACTCCCTACTCTCCCCTCCCCTGTTCCGGTTGTATGTGCATAAAAACGTACATAGGAGATTGCGTGCTATATGCAAGAGGGCGTGCTTTGTATATATGTCAACTCGTAAATGTTTTACAGTATCAATAAAGGCTAAGCTCTATTCTTCCTGGAACTGTGCTGAACAAAACATACAGGTTGAAAAATGGATGAATTCAGACAAAAGTGACTTTCCAGAATCAGTAAAAGTTCTTTGATAAAACTGAGTATTGTGTAAGCTTATTTGCATTACGATTATTTACAGTGTAAAAGGTAGTGCATTGTTACAGTTCCTGAAAGTCAGATTGATAGGCGAGAGGATAGCCGGATGAGGAGAAAAATTTTATTAATTTTTTTTATAGGTTGGGTGATGGACAAACAGGTAGATAAATAGACAGGCAGGCAGATGGGTAGATGGATAGACAGATGGAGAGACAGAAAGGATGATAAAAAGAGACGGAGAGAGTAAGAAAGGCATGCACGAAAAGAATCTTTTAATGTTACAATTTTAATTTAAATATTGCTACACACACGCACAGACAAACACACACACACACACACGCACACGCAGACGAACACACACACACGCACACACAGACAAACACACACACACAAGCACACACAGGCAAACACACACACACACACAGACCCACACACGCAAACACACACAGGCAAACACACACACACATACAAACACACACACTCAAGTACACGCAGGCACACACACACACAAACAAATGTTTCATCCTCTTTATGCGCTGAAATTCGTTTTTTTTTTTTTTTTTTTTATAAATTCATTTTTGTTAACTAGACCAGTGTGTTTTGGCATCACTGAAAATATGATGGACGATAGAGTTACGAGAGCGCATCTTTAAATCATGATGCGTCAACAAGGTGAGCGATATCCTAGGAAATGATGACTGTTTCCTTTTTTTTCAGTTGATCTACTGAAAAGGCTAGTACGTGTATTGTTATGCGTCTAACCAGAGATGTCATTTATTCCTCTAAATGTTATTTCTGATTAGAATCGCCATTGAAGTAATCATCTAATGAGGATCGTTATTAAAACTATCTTAAATTCACATTGCGTCGTGAAATCATTCTACCTTTCGCTCCAGTGGGTATAGATCAGTGCTATTCAATATATATTCGCAAGAGAACCACTTTGTCAGAAAATTTTCGCTAACATTTACAAACACTGATGATTTGCTTCTATAATAGGCGTAGGAAGGTATTTTGAAGTGGGGGGGGGGGGCGTTCCCGCCAAAGTAGCCGAGGTCCTGGGGCTGCAGGCCCTGGCTGGGTCCAAGGGCAGCGCCCCGGCGGAGGACAAGGGAGCAAAGCACGCGGAAGCTCCTGGATTTGAGCAGTTTTAAAGGGATAAACTCATTAACTCCTGCACCAAAATCTCAGACACTTTTATTTAGATAATACTTGACGTAATTGTTATTAAATTTTGGACACCAGACTCAGTTGTAGCTGCCCTCTCAGTCGCAGGGTCAGTGGTCTCAACAACCGGGCAATCAAGGAATTACACTGTTTGTTCGCGAAGAGTGTCCTCAACAGTTGGGGAGTGGGGGGGGGGGCAGAAGTTGGGTCCTTAGTGATCTTAGTGATATACAAGATTTATATAAATAAACAAAACCTCGTAAGATACAGATACAGATAAACAAAGACATTCAGACCGGTCAGTTATAGAGATGAATAAATTTCTAAACAGGAATAAGGGGTGACACACACACAAGTCAGTAAAACACACACAAAAATATGCTGAACTGCGCCCCCCTCCCCCCGCCCCCCTTTTCCCAACGCAATCAGTGGACGCACAAAACGGCTCTCCACCCCTCCGCCCCACCCCCTTCCCCCCTCCCCCCCGCAACCTCTGACACTTCAGCTAACTGCATTTCACACCAACTATCTTGTTTGTTAACTTCGTTTCAGCGATAATTCCCTGTCGTTAAGCCATAATAGGCGTATGAAGTCATTATCAAGCTCGAGAGAGAGAGAGAGAGAGAGAGAGAGAGAGAGAGAGAGAGAGAGAGAGAGAGAGAGAGAGAGAGAGAGAGAGAGAGAGAGAGAGAGAGAGAGAGAGAATTGTATATATACATACATATATATGTATATATTTAATTTGTATATAATATATATACATATATATACATTTTTATATAATAATAATAGGAACAATAGTAATACTGATAGTGCTCATAAAATTGATAACACTTATACTACTGCTAATATTAGTACTAATACTACTAATAATGCTAATGCTGTTACTATCATGTGGTAATAGTGATAATAGAATTAGTAATGAAAATGATAACAATAACGACAGTGATATTAACATGATAATATAAATGACAATAACAATAGTAATAGCAACAGCAACAATAACAATAATGTTATAATAATAGTGATAATTATGATAATAATGATAACAATAATGCTATTTTTATGATAACAATGATGAACAATGATTATAAGAAGTAATAAAAATGATAAGAATAACGATAATTAGGATAATAATAATAACAATAAAATAATAATCATTGCAACAATAGTAATGATAGAAATAACAATTATTGTAATCGTAATAGTAAGAAAATGATAAAAGTAACTATAACATGATGATAGAAATACTAAAGATAATAGGGAATGATAATAGTAGTAAAATAATGGTAATGATTATGATCGAAAAATGTAATAATGAGAAAGAAAACAACAACAATAACAATAATAATGCTAATGATGATGCTAATGATAATGATATTGATAAAAATAATGATAGTAATAATGATAATAATAATAATAATAATAATAATAATAATAATAATAATAATAATAATAATAATAATGATAACATTAATAATGATAGTAGTAATAGCAATTCAATAATAATAGCAATGACAATAATGATAGAAAGAACAAGAATCTGAATGATGAGAGTAATAGTATTAATAACAAAAAATAATTACAACAATAATACTGATAATAGTGAAAATACCAATAGTGATAATTAAAATAATATTGATAGCAATAATGATGATAATAAGGATAATAGTAATGATAATAATAAAGGTAATGAAAGTTATCATAAAAACAATGATAATAATAATAACATTAGTGATACAAGCAATATTGATGATTATACTAATAATGAAAATGAAAATAACAAAAACAACAGTACTAATACTAATGATAATAATGACAACAGTAATGATAAGAATTATAAGATAACATTAATAATGATATTTAAAATAAAATCAACAATAACGATAATAGTATGAACGATACCAGGATAATAATATCGATAATAATAATAATAATAAAATAATAATGATTGTGATCATGATCATCATAATAATAATGATAACAATAACATCAATGATATAATCATAATATAATGATAATGATAGTGATAGCACTATGGTAAAGTATTGTGATGAAAGAGGCAGAGTTAGTAGCTCAAGACCGTGTGTTTGTTTGCTGCTTGTTTGTTGACGCAGTCGTCGTCGCACCTGCTTCCCTTGTTTGCGTGCACCAAGGCTGGCTTTCTACGGAAATTCGTCTGCTAAACGGAATCATCCGACGGATGGTGACGTGACTACGGAATCTTTTTCCGTAGATTATTTTTTGTTATTTTTTTTATTCCATGTCGCTTCAGCTGGGCCTTCCAGCTGGGCATCACCAAAGGCAGAAACAGTCCCATAGAGTGACTTTAAACCATCAGCCTGCAACACACTATGTATTTTTTATTTTATTTATTTATTTTTTAATGACGTTTACAGGTTCAATGTCACATTTTCTAAATTATACATCTAATACATTTTCTATAAAGAGATGCGGGTGAATTTTATGTTGTTGAATGATGTTACACTATTGGTTTAATAAAGTATTTATTATGTATTGTTTTCTGTAGTGCAATAAACAAGAAAGTAACGCAGTGAATCGTATAATCCTGTCACTGAACCTAGGCACTGTAACTGTAATTTAATATTCATCCATTTGTGATGGTGTATGGTTCAATTTTATTATTCATGCCCGCTAATGTAGAATACGGCAGAAATGCTGCTACGGATAATCGGACAACACTGGCGCGCACCTCTTCTACTCGTGTATTTACACATTTTACTTGTTTTCTCTTTTATTTGTTGTTGATTTGTTGTTGTTTTTTAATTGGATTTTATTTTGACTCACACATTGGTTTTAACTTTTTTTTTAGCATTCTTTCATTCAATACGCCTGCACTGAACTATCGCTATCCTGCGACCGTCACCTTCGATAGATGGCGATGCTGTTGAATCCACCTACCCGCTCTACCCTTTTCAGGTGGGTAATGTCATTGCCCTTTCCTCGATTTTCGACCTTTTTTTTGGGGGGAGGGGGAGGTCTGATCATGATCCACCCACATAATCTTTGAGGTAAATATCATGATACTGTGGTATTTTATTAAAGCACCTTTCCCAGCTGGCTCGGGAATAACTATATTTAACGTCACGGGCTTGTGTGGCTGAGGGTTTGACATTCTATCCGGGCTTGCCAGTTCTGTGTTCATTTCCTTTTTTAGAATAGTTGTGAAATATTTGTCCATCCTGTGTTCGGTGTTTGCTGTTATTTCTGCATGTTTGTATAATGCACCTAATAAATGTTATATGTATTATGTAAATGTTTTAGTTATCCTGCGGGGATACCTCCATATTTGAACATCTATATAAATGATTAATGCCTTACTTAATTTGAGGCCAAATTAGGTTACGCAAGAGATAAAATAACTGAAAAGAAATGTGTATGACATCATAACACAAAAGGCAAAAATCTAGATATATGTATAACAAGCTTAGTGTTCAATCTTGATAACCATAAATTAGACGCTGCAATTACAATTATTATAATACCAATAATAATACCATTAGTGATAACAATGGCAAAAATAATCATGATAATGATAATGATGATAATAGTAATGATGATAATAATAAGATAATAATATTGATAACGATAATGATATTGATAACAACAATGATTGTAATGGTGGTGATGATACTAATTAAGATAATTATGATAATGATAACAATAATAATGATTATTGTTAATACTATTGTTGCTATTATTATCATCATTATTATATTTATTATTGTTATTATTGCTATGCTGATAATAATTATTATCATTATTAATATTACCATTATTATTATTATTACCATTATTGTTATCATTGCTATTATTAATACTATTGTCATAAATTTTACTACTACTATTATTAATAATAATTCATTTCTTTTTATTTGTTCGTTTCTTATTATTGTTGTTTTCATCATTACCATATCACTACTATATGTCATTATTATTGTTATTATTATTATTATCATTATTATTATTGTTGCTACTACCATTTGTTTTTCATTATTATGATTATTTTTATTCTAGTTATTTTGTAATCGTTATTATTGTTATATCTATTATTGAAGTGATGATAACAACTTAATAATAATGATAATAATAATGATGATGATAATAGTAATAATAATAATAGTTATTAATGTTGCTATTGTTGCTGTCATCATTATTATGATTTTCCTTATCATATTATCATCATTATTATTACGTAATAATAATGGCAATTATTATTATCTTTTTCATTATCATCATTATCATTATTGTTATAATCGTTATTATTATGGTAATAATAATAATAATAATCGTCAACATCATTTTTTTGCCATTATATAATCGTTATCATTATCATACTCATTATTATAATCGTTACTATTATTGTCTTTATTTTTATTATAATTATTTTCATGATTACAATTATGATAGTAATATTAATAATTGTAAAAATTACTTTTATGCTTGTCATTGTTATTATTACTCATTCATCTCTAGCATTATCATCATCATTAGAATTATTTTAAGTTGTTTGGTGATCTGAGCTTTTTAAGGGAGTTACCCCTTCTCTCGACCAATCCAACGAGGAATGTTAACTTTATTGTCCATTCTGTCACTTAATTATTTTGTCTACCGTTTTATTCAGTTAGAGTTGGTTTAGTTGCTATTCTAATGTCCCTCATTATTATGTTTCTACGTATTTCTTTTTGTTCATTAGTAATAACTTTTCGTTCATCTTTTATATTATTGTCTGTATCTTTTATATGCGCTTATGTTTACCTGGGTTGTACAATTTTGCTAACTAAATATTTTAACCAGGAAAATAAGTTATACAAGAGGGACATTATGAATTAAAAGAACTTTCTGAAATAGAACCAAAAGCTATGCAACTGTTATAATTGTTTATCACCGGCTCTCGACATGGGCTGGTCGCTTTTCCGTAGCAGCATTTCTGCCGTTTTCTAAACATTAGAGGATAAAGAAAACGGACATGAATAACAAAACTGAACCGTAAACTATCATAAGCGGATGAATATTAGATTACAGTAACAGTGCATAGGGTCAGATCTGATGAATATAGAATTCCATGTGTTAGTTTCTTGTTCATTGGACTGCCAATAATGTAACATCCAACAACATGAACTGCACCCCTACCTTTGTACAGAAAATGTATGTAATGTATAACATGAAACTGTGACATTGAATCTGTAAACCTGATTTATCTAAAAGATTTATTACTATTCATAGTGTGTTGTATGGCTGAAGGTTTAAATTCGCTCTATGGGACTGTGGCTCTGCCTTTAGTATTAACCTAACCTAACCTAACCTAACCTTATTGCTCAGTTGTAAGACCCAGTTGAAGTGACATCAGATGAAATTTCTGCCGTGATGACATTCTGTCTGCCAGATCATATCAGTTCATACCAGGATAGTTTCAGCAAATTTAATGTTTAATTTATTTGAAAATTGCAAAAACTAATATTGCTTTATATACTTCTCATTTGCATCAAACCATCTGTAGTCATACTATATATATATATATATATATATATATATATATATATATATATATATATATATATATATACACGGCCTACGGAAAAAAAATCCGTTGTGACGTCACCACCCGTCGATCGTCTTTTTCCGTTTAGCAGACGAATTGGATTCCAGCCTTGCTCTCGACTTTTGCGTCTAAGGAATAGATAATTTTTTAGGGGACTAGAGAGCTGGCAAAGAGACTCTGGGATCGGCCCTTTTTCGAGCTGCAAGATTTACCGAGCCAAAGGTAAGTGTTTTTAACCACTGAAACTGAATACAGAAAAAAGGGGGGAAAAATGCCATGTTTATTATAGCCTTTGAATTTATTTTACTGGACCGTCATAGTGTTCTGATTTTATGTTCTGTTCATCAACTCTATTTATTTCGTGTCTTTTTTATCATTATATTCTTATTCTATGTTTTGGTTCATTTATTTAAATTCTCTTGTTTGGATTCATAGCTTTTTATTCTTGTTTTATATTCTTTCGTTCTTAGCTGTCTAATTGTATTAACATTTTATGTTTCGTTTTTTACCTTTGTATTACGCCCTACCAGACACTTGCCTTTTTACACACACACACAGATTAGATAAGATAAGATAGAATATAATGAATCAAGATAAAAGAAGAGAAAAGACAGACAGAATAGACACGACTCACAGTCATAATGTCTGCCTGATCCTGTTATGCCCGCGAGTTGAAGCGGGCTTTTCGCTCAGCCCATCAGCCAAGTTAGCAATAGGGATTGATGAGCTTTTAGAAGGGAGACGGTAATAAGCTGTTAGTAGGGGGGGGGGAGGCAGGGAGGGAGAGAGGGAAGAACTAGGAGAGGGAGGAAGGGAGAGGGAGAAAGAGGAATGACTAGGGGAGGGAGAGAGGAGGTAGGGAGGGAGGGAGAAAGGGATGGGTGGATAGAGGGAGGAAGGGAGAGAGGGAAGAAGTAGGGGAGGGACAAAAAGGGGTAAGAAACTGGTAGGAGAGGTAGAGAGGGAGGAAGGAAGAGAGAGAGAGAGAGAGAGAGAGAGAGAGAGAGAGAGAGAGAGAGAGAGAGAGAGAGAGAGAGAGAGAGAGAGAGAGATAGAGAGAGAGAGAGAGAGAGAGAGAGAGAGAGAGAGAGAGAGAGAGAGAGAGAGAGAGAGTGAGTGAGTGAGTGAGTACGGCGGGAGATATAAAGGGAGGGAAAGGGAGAGAAAGGGAAGTGGGGAACAGAAGAAAGGTAGGAGATAGTGAACGTAGCGTAGGGAGGATTAGGGTGTGAGATAAGAAGGGTAAGGTAAGAGGGGAGGGGCAAAGGTAGCAAAGGGCCATTAAGCTGGCAAATATGGACAGGCAATAGGGTGCTGAGACAAAGACATGTCAATAGAACTCGAAGATAAGTTAAGAAGACGAGTAAGAAGGAACGGATGGAGCGAGAGAATAGAAGGAGGGAGGGGGGCAAGGAAGGAGGGAGAGGTAAGGAGGGGAGGAGGATGTGAGGGAGAGGCGAAAAAAGGAGGGGAAGGAGGAGATTACAGGAGAAAGGGACTGAGACAAGGGAGAGAGAGGAGAAAAGGAGGGGAAAAGTTTGGATGGATCGAAAAATTAAGAAAGGTTAGGAAGAATACAAAAGAGATAGAAATCGGTGTAGGAAGAGACGGGGAGAGGGAGGAAAGCAAGGAAGGAGAGAAGAATGTAATGAATGAATAAATCAGGGGAGGAGAAGGAAAGGAGAAAAGGAATTGAGAAGCAAAGAAAGAGGGTGAAACTTGGGAAGAAGGGAGGTAAGGAAAGAGGGAGAGGAGGGAGAGGTGGGAGAGGAGGGAGGGAGGGAGAGGAGGGAGGGAGGGAGAGGAGGGAGGGAGAGGAGGGAGGGAGGGAGAGAAGGGAGGGAGGGAGGGAGGGAGGGAGAAAGGGAAAGAAGGGAGGAAGGGAGGGAGGGAGAGGAGGGAGAGGAGGGAGGGAGGGAGAGAAGGAAGGAAAGAAGAAGGGAAGAAGAAAGGTGGAATTAAGGGAATTGTCGAAGTAAGAACAACTAGTCAACAAGATCAGACGCTACAG
>NC_091557.1:25086527-25089027 GCF_042767895.1 Penaeus vannamei
GATAAAATGCACGAGCACGGACACTTGTTCAGATGATCGTAAAGAAAATCACTACACTTGTTGATAAATCAGTCCGGCCTGCACACAAAGGAAGAAAAAAGAAAGAAAAAAATGTCCACGACATTCTTACAGTTTTCTTTTTTTCGGGGCGAGGGAGTGGTCGAGTGGGTTGAACGTGTTGGAGGCTCGGAGGTCGTGTGGCAAGCTTGGAAGACCATCGGGAGTGGTGGCCCCAGGAGAAGACTTGCGATGGAGTGATTGTAGAGGTCAAGAAGGTCTTGAGCAAAGGGGGCGTGGCTAGGTCAGCACGGCGGCGATGCCACGAGCACACCGCCGTCATTGCTAGTTGGTGTGATATTGAAAATATCTGGTCATTCTTAGGGAGAGAGAAAGAGAAAGAGAAAGAGACAGAGAAAGAGAAATTGAAAGAGAAAGAGAGAGAGAAAGCGAAAGAGAAAGAGAGAAAGAGAAAGAGAGAGAGAAAGAGAAAGAGAGAGAAAGAGAGGGGAGGGAGTGAGTGAGAGAGAGAGCATGAGAGGGAGAGGGAGAGAGAGACAGAAGGAAAGAGAGAGAGAAATAAGGAGATGGATATAGATGGATAGAGATAATATTTTAGACTTTGACACGTTTATTGAGATAAACGATTGAATCTCAAAGGGATAAGGTAACTTGGGTTAGAGAGAGAGAGAGAGAGAGAGAGAGAGAGAGAGAGAGAGAGAGAGAGAGAGAGAGAGAGAGAGAGAGAGAGAGAGAGAGAGAGAGAGACGAATCATAGTTGCGCAGTGACTAGTACTGAGCATCACTAACTGTTACTCAATAAATCTCAAATAAAAAGATCTCAGAACTCCAACATTTCGCAGCAAGGGTCACCTCTGGGGCTGGAGAATGTACGACCACCTATTCCTAGCTTTTAAACAACTTGAATGATTGAGAGCAGAAGATAAATGTCTTTATGAACATGGACGTTTTAATTTTTAAATTCTTGAATAATAAATTACCTGACTGGCTATTTGACACGTTTCCTGTTAACGAAATAAAAGGTACAGTGACGGACGTTTTTTTTTTTTTTTTATGGATTGAAGCTTCGAATCTGTCTCATCCCATAAATAGATGTGGAGCCAGATTCTCAAACGCGTTAAGGCGCCGTGTCTCCTTAAGGCGCCTTAACTTACGGCCGAGCGATCCTACATACACAGAGCAAGGGACCCGCCATATTGGTGCGAGTGAAGACGCTTTAGGTGAAGGCAGGGGGAGAGCAGCCCTCAGCGCTCTACGCCGGGCGGGAATACACTCTCTTCGCTCTTGTAGAAGGGAAATACAGCAGGACGGTTAAGGGGTTAAGGCCTCCAGCGCGCCTTAACTTCAGGCTCTTTTGAGAATCCGGGTCGTGGTAGGTAGCGGATGTTCGAAACGGAATTCGAATCAACAGTTTTGAGCGTGACTGAACAGGTACGAGACAGGGTAACGACAAAGATTGTATACTATAATCTTTGGTAACGATTTCTTCGACGAAAATTTACTTATTTTGGAATGAAAATACTGACGGTGAGAGGCTCATCAATCTGGAATAAGATTATAAAATTAGGTCAGGGATACATGCTCCATTTCTGCTTTTAAAGACAGTTTAAAGAAATGTCTTTTATCTAAACGGAACTGATTTTTGTTTCATTGTGGTGATTGATGTTGCTTTAATGTTGACTCCATTGCAATATTTTAGATAATATTATATTCTAATACGATATCTATTTCATAGTAATATGATAAAAGATATAGTGCATAACGTCTACAAAATTCTTAATTTATACACTATAAAATTGTATTGCAAATTGAAAGTAAAGATTATTTTTTATCATTATCATTATCGTTATTAGTAAAATAATAATGATGATAATAATAATGATAATAATAATAAGAGTAATAAAAATGATAATAATAGTCATTATTGTTATTATTACTAGTATCATTATTATTATCTCTCTCCCTCTCTCCCTCTTACACTCGCTCCCCCCCCCCCCCCCCCCGCTTCTCTCTCTCTCTGTGCTGTGCTGGCGCAGCGGTAAGGTGCTGGTCTAGCAATCTTGCGGACCCGCGTTCAGTCCCACGCCCGGCCAGTGAATAGTAACCCCGGCCATTCCTTGCACACAGGGGGAGATTTTAGCAAAATAAAACAGTAAGTCACAGCAAAGGATATCCACTGTAACAGATGGAATTCAAACTAAATCTTTATTAAATCTCTCTCTCTCTCTCTCTCTCTCTCTCTCTCTCTCTCTCTCTCTCTCTCTCTCTCTCTCTCTCTCCCTCCCTCCCTCCCCCCCATACGGTTTCTATGAAATATGAAGTTGGTTGTCAGGTCTTCTTTTTTGTTTCACATTGACAATAAAGATTTGTAAGATATGAATTCCAGAAAGTACGATTTCGTAATTAAAGTAAATAACAAGGGCAGCGAAGACATTGTAATCCTCATGTTATATAATCAAACTCGAAATTACCTCGAACCTCT
>NC_091557.1:25099027-25104027 GCF_042767895.1 Penaeus vannamei
TCATCCCCCATTCCACATTCAGCCTCTCCGTCACCCCCACTCCACATAAACCCCTTCCCCACCTCTACTCCCCTCCCTCACCCCCACTCCACATTCACCCTCTTACCCACCCCCACCCCATATACATCGCCCTCCCCTACCTCTACTCCACTCTTCCCTACCCTTTTCCCCCCCTCCCTCACTCCACAATCACCCCTTCCCCTCACCCCTATCCCCCCCTCTCCCACTCCACACTCCCCCCTCCCCCTTCCAGCTACTTGCCACCCCCCCTCCCCGTCGCCTTGTGTGTTTTCTTTCATTAGCAGAGACACGCTGGATCAAGTTATAATTAGGGAAGTTAGTCACCGCTGCCAGATTTTGTAATGATCTGCTCTAAAACCTGGAATTGTGTGACAGATTCAGGAATTTGGATTTCTGGAATGTATCTGGGGTTCTGTTTGTTCACGCTTTTTTTTCATTTTTTTATTTTTTATTTTTTTTTTATTTTTTTTATTTTTTATTTTTTTTTTAGCCTGGGTATATGTGTGTTGCCTGTATGCGCGTCTCTTCACTCTCACTCTTTCGCTCTCTCCTCTCGCACTCTCTCTTTCTCTTTCATCTTTTTTATTCGCTCTCTCTCCCTCTCTCTTTCTCTTTCATTCTTTCACTGTCTCTCTCTTCCTTTCTTTCTCCCACTTTTCATTCTCTCCCCACCCTCTCTCTCTCTTTCTTTCTCCCAATTTTCACTCTCTCTTCTTCCCCTCGCCCTCTCTCTTGGGCATCTTTCCCTTGCTTTTAGCAGGACATGTAAGATGTTCCATTTTTTTCCCAATCAGTCAAGCAATCTCTCTCTCTCTTTCTATCTGTCTCCCTCTCTCTGTCTGCTGCTTCTCTCTCTCTCTCTCTCTCTCTCTCTCTCTCTCTCTCTCTTTCAACCCTATCTCTCTAAGAGGAATGAGACCAGGAAAAAAAAGAAAAAGAAAAAAGAAAGAAGAACGAGAGAGAGAGAGACAGCAAGAGAAAGGCGCAGGTGAGAGTCGGTCTGAAACTGATCAAAGGATTTAATGAGTACTGACTTAATTGGCTGACTGATTGACTTAAGGAAAGGAACTTGGCTAAAGAAGACGGAGAGGACAATGGGATCTCTGGGTCGCCGCTGAGTCGGGTGGCGCTGCCTGTGTGGAAGGCCTTCGGGGGGGGGGGGGGGGGGGGTGCGAGTGTTGTGGGTGGGTGGGGTCTGCGCGCGGGGGATTCTTAGGCGAAATGAGAAATGAGCAGAGAATTGATGAATAAATAGGCGAAAGAAGAAATGAGCAGAGGATTGATGACGAATAAATAGGCGAAATGAGAAATGAGCAGAGGACTGATAACGAATAAATAGACGAAATAACAAAAACAGGAAAAAAAGCAGAGGATTGATAACGAATAAATAGGCGAAAGGAGAAATGAGCAGAGGATTGATGACGAATAAATAGACGAAATAACAAAAACAGGAAAAAAAGCAGAGGATTGATAACGAATAAATAGGCGAAATGAGAAATGAGCAGAGGATTGATGACGAATAAATAGACGAAATAACAAAAAAGAAAAAAAAAAGCAGAGGATTGATAACGAATAAATAGGCGAACTAATAAATGAGCAGAGGACTGATAACGAATAAATAGACGAAATAACAAAAAAGAAAAAGAAGCAGAGGATTGATAACGAATAAATAGGCGAAAGAAGAAATGAGCAGAGGAATAATAACGAATAAATAAACGAAATGAGAAATGAGCAGAGAATTGATAACGAATAAATAGACGAAATAACAAAAATAGGAAAAACAACAACAGAGGATTGATGACGAATAAATAGGCGAAAGAAGAAATGAGCAGAAGATTGTTGACGAATAAAGAGACGAAATGAGAAATGAACAGAGGACTGATAACGAATAAATAGACGAATAACCAAAAAAAAAAAAAAAAGCAGGGGATTGATAACGAATAAATAGGCGAAATGAGAAATGAGCAGAGGATTGATAACGAATAAATAGGCGAAAGAAGAAATGAGCAGTGGAATAATAACGAATAATTGGCGAAATGGTGAATAAGCAGGGGGATGGTAGTGAATAGACGAAATGATGATAAGCAGAGGAATGAAAATGAATGATTAGAGAGAGAGAGAGAGAGAGAGAGAGAGAGAGAGAGAGAGAGAGAGAGAGAGAGAGAGAGAGAGAGAGAGAGAGAGAGAGAGAGAGAGAGAGAGAGAAGAGGAGTAGGAGAGGGAAAGGGGGTTAGGGAGGGAGGGAGAGGGAGGGAGAGGGAGAGGGAGGGAGGGATAGGGAGAGTGAGAGGGAGAGGGAGAGGGAGAGGGAGAGGGAGAGGAGGGAGAGGGAGAGGTAGAGGGAGAGGTAGAGAGAGAGAGAGAGAGAGAGAGAGAGAGAGAGAGAGAGAGAGAGAGAGAGAAAGAGAGAGAGAGAGAGAGAGAGAGAGAGAGAGGGGGGGGAGGATAGATAGAGAGATGACAGATAGATATATAGACAGAGAGTGAAAGAGAGAGAAACGAATTAAACACTCATACAGTATATCTCTCCCTCTCGCCTCTCTCTCCCTCCAACTTTCTCTCTCTCTCCCTCCTCCCCTCTCTCTCGCTCTCTCCCTCTCTCTCGCTGTGTATGTAACTGATAAATAAAAGTAATAGTAAGTATGACGATGCTAGTATTAGTCATGATGATAATGACACCACAGTAATATTAAAAGTAATAACAGTGCCTGAACAAACATACTAAAATTACATTAATAAATAGGTAAATCTCTACATATAAAGTCACACAGAAGAAAAATAGAAAAAGAGGAGAGAAAAATTGTATCGAAGCCACAGTCACAGAATTTGCCCACAGTTTCGAAATCTGCTAATTGCCACTTAGTGTTTTTTTTTTCTTTTTACTTTAACTTCGCTTTGATCTTTTTATCTCAAGTTTGTGTAACTTTTAATGGCTATTCCATGTTGATGGTATTTCTTATCCACTTAAGATCTGGAAGTATGTAAGTTGTATTTACACTTCTCAAAGATCAAATATCAACAAAGATCAAGTATTCAGAGTCCAGACAGCGGTATGACCTGATCTGTAAATACGGGTCCAAAGCCTGTTCGTAATATACTGTAAAATGCATGGATGTGTAATCTCAGAGACAAGCTGTAACTGACCACGAATTCCTTTTCTTTTTCTTAATTCTTTTTCATTTTCTAAAGAATTTTCAGAACCGTATTCTGAGATACGTTACGGGTCATGGCAGCATCTCATCAGCTGTCAGTTTTTTTCCGTATCAGCATTTCTTCCGTTTTCTAAGCAATCGACGAGAAAGAAAACGGATGTAAATAATGAAATTGAACCATACACTATCATAAACAGATGGATATTAGATTACAGTTACAGTGCGTAGGGTTATAGACTCTGGTGATTATATAGAATTCCCTGCGTTACTTGCTTGTTCATTGAACTGTATAGATAAATACATTATTAAGCCAGCAATATAACAGCAATCAACAGTATAAAATACACACGGATGTCTTTATAGAAAATGTATTAGATGTATAACTTAAGAAAATGCGACATGGAACCTTTAAACCTTATTTATCTAAAGAGTATACGAATAGTCATGTGAAGGTGTTGCAAGGTTGTAAGTTTAAAGTCACTAAATGGGACTGTGCCTCTGCCTTTGGTGATCATCCAGCTGAAGTGACATAGGATAAAATTTCCGCCGTGATGACGCTCGGTCTGTCACATCATATCAGTTCATACCAGGATGGGTTCAGTAATTTCTGTTTAACTTATCTGAACATGGGAAAATATTTCATTATTGCTTTAAATACTTTTTATTTGCATCAAACCATTTGTAGTCATAAAAGATAAAAAAAATTACAGCTTACGGAAAAAAACTCCGAAGTGACGTCACCATCTGTCGGTTGTCTTTTGTTTCCGTTTAGCAGACGAATTTCCGTAGAATTCCAGCGCTGCATCTCATCCCTTCCAGCGCGCCGCTCTAACGTACAATCACGGGAAAAATCTCGTCGAACATGTTTCGACTTCCGTTTCGAACATTCACTTAATACCAAACTTTTTTGTATAAGGTGAGACAGATTCGAAGCTTCAATTAATTAAAAAACTTATCTCCGCCACTGTACTTAGCCATTTTATTGATGGGTCGCCCGTGTGTTAGTATGTGCGCATGCGACCGCGTGTATGTGTGTATGTGTATGTATGCTTTCCCATGTGACTGAATGTTTGTCTACATCGCTAGATTAATTTTTATTGAAGTCAGATCAAAGACCGGGATTATACATAACTGCATTCTTCCAATTTCAACATTTAACTAAATTCCATTGTTTGCCAATGATTGATAACTGAAATCAGTGAATTTGGTCGTAACAGTTTATGTCGAATATTCGTCCCCGTTCGTCGTGATGTAACTTTTGTATGGTCGTTTTATTTCTAGTTCAGTAGTCTCTACATATATATACAGAGGAGGAATGAAAATAAAACACATTTTGGGCATAACAATGACATGTATTTTTTTTTTTACCTCCTTGCACAGATATCTTCATATACTGACTCAGGCTGGCAACTATATACATACAAACAAAGTGTACATAAGGTCCTCTCGCTCCCAGGACTAAAGGAGGGAACCGTCCTTGAAGCGATGGGAATAAATGTTACTTGGCAACAGACTGATGACGTCATCACTCGCCTCGCCCAATGCCGCACGTCCGCGTCACTGGCACGTGGCCACGCCCCCGTTCGGGGATGAGGTCACGTGATCTAGTGATAAGCTTAGCAATAGCGTTAATACACTCATTGATATTACTGATTTAAATTGTTTTGTATTTATATTAGAGAACAAACGATATTTATGGATGATGACAGATTTGTGATTTGATATATATGCAGGATTAAAGGGGAATATTTTGCATCTAACCTGTAAAATTCCATTAGTTTCGTTATATACTTTTCCAATCCATAATAGTTATTCACATGTTATACA
>NC_091557.1:25109027-25121527 GCF_042767895.1 Penaeus vannamei
CATTTTATTTCTACGATTCATGAAAATACTGGTATATATGTATATTGTTTTTTTAAAGTCATTTCTATAATTAAAGTTTATACAATATTTTTTTCAATGTTTTCACTTATAAACACATTTCAGGTGATTGCTTGAGATCTGCTACAAAGTCAGCATGTACAGTTGTACACTGATGTCCTGTCACATGTACACCTACACTATGGTTATGTACACAAAACAGCGGCAGCACACACACACACATATGCGCACCTTCTGGAACACTCCGCGGCAGCTTTTGGTGTGTTTTCGAATGCACGAACATCAACAAATTTGTGCATCCTGACCACGAGGGGAAAGAGGGGGAAGGAGGGTAGGGGGAGAAGGGAGGGGCATCCGGAGTTGTAACTTGTCTCGTTTAGGTAATGTGCACATGTACTCTATGGAAAAATATGCAAGATAGCATTGGTTATAGCACAAGTTGGATAAAAAGTGCACATGAAGTGTAAGTATGTACATGAATACATGTTGCACCATTCAGAAATGCATGTATATGTATACACTGCACTTGGGTATGTACACACTGCTCTTCAGTACGCACACATCACTGTCACGGACATGAATACTGTATTTGAGATGAAGTGCATATTTTGTTCCGTGTTAACGCTACGCCTGAGGTAATGTACACTTGTACCGATGGCTGTACATCCCGCACTGAGCACTGGAATATGATCTCTCTCTACAGATATCACAGATAATTGAGTAAATATCAACGGCACAGTCTACCGGTCGGCTGCGTTACGTTATGTGCAAATCGCCTTTGAGAATTCGCATGAAAGTCTTCTTGAACTGCTGGTTGGCCAGGGCGTAGCACAAGGGGTTGATAGGGCTGTTGGCGTAGCACAGGAAGTAGGCGAACATGTACACGTGGGTGTTGGTGCACTGGCAGAAGCTCTCGGCGATGGCCAGGATGTGGTAGGGCGTCCAGCAGGCCACGAAGGCGCCCAGGATGATGGAGATCGTTCTCAGCGCTTTGTTGGCTCGGTTCTCGGACTTGGAGCGGTGCCGCTTCTCGCCCTCGGCCTTCTTCTTCTTCTTCTTCAGGCTCCGGATGGACTTGACGATGCCCTTGCGCGAGCCCTTCAGGGACGACCCCTTGATGGAGCTCTGCGCCTCGGACGCCACCGACGTCCCGCGGTCCTTCTCGATCAGCGACGAGGCTTCGGTCCGCGCCACGCTCGTCACGGTCTTGTTCGAGTTGACGTTGTGGGTCGCGATCAGCTGGTTGGCGGGGCCCGCGCTCGAGACGCTCGGCCGCGCCGCGGCCTCCGTCGCCGCCGCCGCCGCGTTGCTGTTCGCGCTGCCTGCTCCGGGCGCTGGCGCCGTTGCCGCTGCTCCCGTCGGGCTGGCTCTCGGCTTGACCGGCGGCGGCTGGCTGGGCGCGGCGGTGCTGTTGGGCGCCGTCGCTATGCTGTTGTGGGCGCTGGGGCTTGCGGCGGTGGCGGTCGCCGTCTCCTCCTTCGGGCTGACGGGGCTGGGAATCTTCTCGGAGCCCGCCAGGTTGGTGACGGCGGCGCAGGCGTGGATGATGGAGGTGACGAGCACGTTGGTGGAGTGCTCGGACGCCTCCTCGTCCTCGTCGTCCTCGTCCCTGTCGCCGGCCTCGTCGTCCGCGTCGACCGACTCGTCCGCCTCCTCGATGCTCATCTCCTCGTCGGAGCGCGACTGCATGCGGCTCATCTTGCGGTGGATGCTGTGCGGCGTGGTGAGCGTGGAGGTGAGCGAGCGGCCCGTGGGCGAGCCGGGGCTGTGCAGGGTGGCCGCCCACACGGACGAGGGCGGGTCCTCCACCACGGGCGACGGCAGGATGATCGACGACTCGTCCATGAAGCGCAGGTCGCCCGTGTCCAGGCCAGTGAGGATGTCGTAGGCCATCGGACCGTAGTTGAGCGACGACGGCGGCCGCGTGGTGCAGATGCTGCTCACGCTCATGGCGTCGGCGAACATGGCGGGCGGCGCGATCACCCGCTCATCTAGCATGTCCGTGGGCGTGGAGGCGGCCAGCGGCAGGATGGGCACGGCGTTGATCGGTCTCAGCGGCAGCGATGTCGGGTGCAGCGGCTGCTGCGTCTTGGGCTGCGGTTGCGGCTGTGGCTCCCCGCCCGACTGCACGCTCAGCGTCTCGTCCGAGTGGCCACTGTTCTCGTCCTTCTCCTCCTTGGAGAAGTCGCCCGACATGCGCTTGGCCAGCGGCGCCGTGGCCGCGCCCAGCGTCACGTCCAGCAGCGCCGAGCCCTGCAGGCCCGCCTCGTGCAGGGCGACGTCCGGCAGCGTGGGCGCCGTGGCCTTGGCCGCTTGCGGGTGGTGGTGGTGGTGGGCCGCGAAGGGCAGCGAGCGGGTGAGCGTGACGGCCAGAGCTCCGATGCCCGCGTCGGAGGAGGAGCTGCCCTCCAGCGTGGTCGACGTGTCCAGCACGCTCTGCTCGGGGATCTTGGGCAGGGTGTCCGCCGTCGGCGTCTTACGGTGCTGCGGCGGGGGCTCGAGGCGCGGCACGGCGCTGTTGGGCAGCCCCGACCGCCTCCCGGAGGGCACCTGGCTGCTCTCCTCGTCAGAGTCGAAGGCGGGGCTGCTGGAGCGCTCCGACTTCTCCGTGGGCTCTCCGCGACGCTCCGAGAAGCTGGTGGTTTCTGTGGTCTTGGAGGAGGTCTTCTGACTCGAGGAGGAGTCGCTGACGCCGGAGCCGCCCTGCGGAGCCTGCTGCTGCGTGCTGGCGACGGGCGGCGGGGCGGGCTGCGGCTTGTCCTGGCTGAGCAGCGTGCTCTGCGTCTTGCTCATGCCCAGGCCGGCGGTGCGGCCCGCCATGCCCGCCATGCCGCCGGCGCTGAGGGCCACCAGCGTCTGCATCTTGCGGTGCTTGGCCTCCGACTTCTTCTGCATGTCGTAGGCCGTCTTGTAGATGCCGGCGTAGAGCACGAAGAGCACGACGAGCGTGACCCAGTAGTAGGTGACGATGAGCGCCGTGTTGAAGACGGGGTCGCGCAGGAACTGCACCTCGCACTCGTTGGGCTGCAGCGAGCGGTAGCCCACGAAGTGCTCCCAGCCGAAGATGCTGATGAAGAACAGCAGCGACGGGATGATCCACGTCATGGCCACCATCACCAGCACCTTCGTGCGGGTGCGCCAGCCGCGGTACTTGGCCGCGATCTTGACGGAGCAGAAGCGGTCGATGGTGATGAGTAGGACCGTGTACTGCGACGCCAGGCACACCGTGTAGTCGACGGAGAGCCACAGGTCGCACAGGATGGGGCCCAGCGTCCACTCGCCCATCAGGACGTACACGGTGTACAGGGGCATCGACACGGAGCCGATGATGACGTCGGTCATGGCGAGGGAGGCGATGAAGTAGTTGGAAGGCTGGCGGATCGCGCGCTCCACGATGAACGACAGCAGCACCAGGCAGTTCCCGCCCACGGTGATGATCATGCAGCACGCCAGGCAGATGGCGATCAGCACCGTCTGCCAGAGCTCGAAGGGCGGCAGCACCGGCTCGGCGCCCTCCGTGGCGTTGTTGCGCGCCATCTCGCACTCGAGCGACCCGTTGCCGAGGCACGACGAGTTCTCGCCCCACAGGTCCGACGTCGCGTTCAGGAAGCTGATGAAGGGGTCGCTCGCTCTCGACCCTGACCTCCGGGGATCGATGTAGGGGAGGAGCGTGGTCGTCCCTGCGCCCACGCCCAGGGGGTCTCCCATTGGGTCTCCCAGAGGGTCTCCCAGGGGCACCGTCATGTTTAGCACCGACTCCCTGCCGTCCGCGGTGACGTCACCATCGCCGCTCCGCACGCGCTGCTGCTTCCTGAAAAAGGACGGGCGTCAGAGGCGAGGCAGGGCGGGCTGAGTCACGCCGACTCAGCAGAAGAGTGTTACACTTAATAAGCTACATCGAGATAAATTGCTCAAAAAATGTATTCTAATAGACATTAGGAAATGATGACCAATTGGCAATTTGTACTAATGGCCAATAAAAAAGAGTAATGCACACTGCAAAATCCTTTAATGAAGGTAAACCCAAATGCAACTCATGGAAAAAATGCGTAAATGGATATTAACCAGTTGCGGTAAAGGATAATTAAGGATAATGAGATAATAAGAAAATGAGCAGCTGATAAGAGGTATATCGAAGACTGTAAATAAGGGAATAAATTACGCAACATAAATGCAGATGTCGTGCACACACGCCCAGACACACACACACACATATTTGTATATATAGACAGACAGACAGAAAGACAGAGGGACAGACCGAGAGCGAAAGAAAGAGATAGAGAAATACACAGAAAGAGAGTTTGAGAAGAACAGGAGGAATAGAAGGAAAGATGGAGAGTGAGGTGAAAAAAGTGTGAGAATATACGCTTAAAACAAGAAGACAACGATGAAGAAGTAGTTGTAGTCAAAAAGAAAAAGGAAAAGAAGAAAAAGGTAAAAAATAGCCAGAAAGAAGAAAGAAAGAAAAACAACAGAAAGCAAAGTGAAAAATAACTCACGGTATAAAATAGTAGAGAAAGAGAAGAGAGAGAGAGAGAGAGAGAGAGAGAGAGAGAGAGAGAGAGAGAGAGAGAGAGAGAGAGAGAGAGAGAGAGAGGGAGAGATAGAGAGGGAGAGAGAGAAGGGAGAGAGAGAGAGAGAGAGGGAGAAGGAGAGAGATAGAGAGGGGGAGGGAGAGATAGAGAGAGAGAGAGAGAGAGAGAGAGAGAGAGAGAGAAGGAGGGAGGAAGAGAGAGAGAGAGAGAGAGAGAGAGAGAGAGAGAGAAAAGAAGAGAAGAGAAGAGAAGAGAAGAGAAGAGAAGAGAAGAAGAGAGAGAGAGAGAGAGAGAGAGAGAGAGAGAGAGAGAGAGAGAGGAAGATAGACAGATAGACAGATAGATAGATATATAGAGAGAGAGAGAGAGAGAGAGAGAGAGAGAGAGAGAGAGAGAGAGAGAGAGAGGGAGGGAGGGAGGGAGGGAGGGAGGGAGGGAGGGAGGAAGAGAGAGGAAAAGAGGGTGAGAGAAGAGAGAGGAAAAGAGAAAGGAAGAGAGAGAGAGAGAGAGAGAGGAGAGAGAGAGAGAGAGAGAGAGAGAGAGAGAGAGAGAAAGAGAGAGAGAGAGAGAGAGAGAGAGAGAGAGAGAGAGAGAGATGGACAGATAGCTAGTTAGATAGATAGACAGAGAAAAAGAACATCACCATCATCAACAGAAAAAACAACAACATCAACAAACACAAAATGTCCGCAGCACAAAGACACCGCCCAACTGCACAAGCGGAAAGCTCGGGCTCGAAAACGCCACATGCAACACCAGTGCCATCTGTCACGGAGCTGAAGGGAATGTCATAAAAATTGCACTAAATTGGAAACTGTCAACTGTGTATAAATATCTGGAATACCACGTTACAGGAAAGAAAAAAAAGAGAGTTAGAAAAAAGACCGGTGATATAAATGCCTTTCGCATTCGAAATTCTGAATTATGGATTTCTAAGTTTTTTTTTCTTCTTTTATTCCTTCCGTGAAATGAAAGAAATAAGGAAAAGAGAAATTTATAATTCAAAAGGCAGGAGAAGGGACGAGAAGGAATGGAATCTGATCCCCTTCCTGCATCCGAATCCTTCTGCAAGAGAGGTTCTACTTGGTTTAATATCAGCTGTTCCAGTGGCGTCCAGGTGGCGTCTTGCACATACGAACACACTTTTTTTTTCTATTTTGGCATGCTTCAAATTATATAGAATAGGGTTAGATACAAATATGTATTTCACAAATAAAGCCTAATTTAGTAAACTGATTTATTTAGCAGTTTCAGCAATGTCAGAAATATGAAAGGGTAAATCAATACCTCAGCAGTAGTCACAGTAACATGGCTCGTGCCTTCACAGCTATTGTTAATGGGGTGGGTGTGATTAGTGCGTATTTTGTTATTCAAATTTAGTATACAAAAAAGTTATTTACAAACTGCTCCTAATGCCGCTCTGTCGCCCCCTTTTGCCTCCAGAGCCCCCTCCCCCCCTCTTTTCACCGCCCACAGGGAGGCTGCACCGCCCACTTTGCGAACCAATGATCTAATATCAAAGAATGAAACCCGAGCCAAGGACGAATATAGGAGTCAGAACACCAAGTAATATCCGGCAGCTGGTTGGTTGAAAATAACCTGTCGACAGTGCGGCGCAGCCAATCACCGGTCTGACGGAAGTTAGGGTATACACCTATCGTATGTCATAAAACTGCGCATCTTTGAATATCCTAATCACACCGATAGATTACTCTTGATGGATACAAACACAAAACAAAAATAAACTGAGGAAGAAGACTGAATAAGAAGAAGGATGAGAAGAAAAAGGACAGAACTAAAAAAGAAAATGAAACTCGAATATTGATAATCGATTCACTGAAACCATGAAAATGAAATATCCTTTTTTTTTTCTCGGGAAACAAGCAATCCCGATGAAAAAAACAAAAACAAAAACAAAAACACACACAGATGAAAAGATATATTCAATAAAAATAGCAGATAAAAAAGGTGTTGAGTCAATAGCAATAAAAGGTTTACATTTTGTATTAACTTCCGGCATCCATTACTAGCCAGAGAAAAATCACTGATCTTTTCCAGATATTATATATATATATATATATATATATATATATATATATATATATATATATATATATATATATATATATATATATATATATATATATATATATATATATATATATATATATATATATATATATATATATATATATATATATATATATTTCTTTTCCTTTTACATCTCGAGCGCGTTCATGAAGAATTGAGCGCGAAGGAAGGAAGACTGTAAATAATAATAAGAAAAGAGGCAAGAGAAGGGAGGAGACAAAGTAAGAGGAGAGGAGAAAAAAGAACAGGACTAGAGGAAGAGAGGAGACAGAAGAATAGTAATAAGGGAAGAAAATGGACAGAAGAATATAAATAAGGGAAGAGAGAAGACAGAAATATAAAAATAGGGGAAGAGAGGAGACAGAAGAATAAAAATATGGGAAGAGAAGAGACAGAAGATTAGAAATAATTGAAGAGAGAAGGCAGAAATATAGAAATAGGGGAAGAGAGGAGACAGAAGGATAGAAACAGAGAAAAAGAGGACACAGAAGAATAGAAACAGAGGAAGTGAGGAGACAGAAGAATAGAAACAGAGGAAGAGGAAACAGAAGAATAGAAATAGGGGAAGAGAAATGACAGGGGAATAGAAAAAAAGGCAAGAGAGGAGACAGAAGGATAGAAACAGGAGAACAGAAGAGACAGAAGAATAGGAATAGGGGAAGAGAGGAAACAGAAGAATATGAATAAGAGAAGAGAGGAGACAGAATAAAAGAAATAAGGGGAGAGAGGAGATAGAAGAATAGAACTAGGGGAAGAAAGGAGACAGAAGGATAGAAATAGGGAAAGAGAGGAGACAGAAAAATGGAAATAGAAGAAGAGAGGAGACAGAAGAATAGGGATAGAGGAAGAGAGGACACAAAAGAATAGAAATAGAATAATAATAATAAAAGAATAGGGAAGAGAAGAGACAGAATAAAAGAAATAGGGGAAGAGAAGAATAGAAATAACAAAAGAGAGAAGGCAGAAGAATAGAAAGAGAAGAACAGAGGAGACAGGGGGAAAGAAATAAAAGAAGAAAGGAGACAGGAAAATAGAAAGAGAAGAATAGGGGAGACAGAAATAAATGAATAGAAGAAGAGAGGAGATAGAAGGAAAGAAATAGGGGCAAAGATGAGGCAGAAGAAAACAAATAAAAGAAGAACGGAGACAGCAGAAATAAAGAAGAGATGAGATAGAAAAAGAAATAAAACAGGACATGAGAATGAAAATAAACTGATAAAGGAAGTGAGAAGACAGTAGAAGAGAAGGAATAGAGAACGAGAGGAAACAGAAGAAAGTAAATAGAGAAAGATATGAGACATAAGAAGAGAAGAAACAAAATAAGAGGAGGAGCAGAAGAGAGATAGAGGAGGAGAGAAGACAGAAGAATAGATAAATAGAAGAAGAACAGAGACAGAAGAAAAGAATTGTTAGGAAGAAAGGAGACCAAAGAAAATGAGAAATAGAGAAAGAGGGGAAACAATAATAAACAAATAGAATCAATAGAGGAGACAGAATAAAGGACCGGAGGGAGAGAGAAAACCGAAGAAGAGAAGAAATAGAGAAAAAGAAGAAGCAGAAGAGAAATAGAGGAAGAGAGGAGACAGAAGAAAATAAGAAATAAAAAGAAGAGAGGAGACAGTAGAAGAAGAAAAAAAAATAAAGGAAGAGAGGAGACAGCAAAGAAAAAAAAAGAAGAAAAAAAATAAAAAAGTAAATGCAGGAAGAAAGGAGACAGCAGAAGAAGACAAAACAAAGTAAGAGAAGATACAGATGAAAAAAGGAAGAAAAACGACTGAAGAAGAGAAGAAATAGAGAAATTGAAGAGGCGAAGGACACGTGTTCTGACATCCAGCCGCGTGACAAGGTATTCATGGGCGATGGTGTTCGAATGCTCTGGGCTTTTGGATTTACACGAGACGAAGCCGAAGCCGGAGCCAACATGATTTCGGAACGCGGTTGTTTTGAGTAGTTTTTTTTTGTATTTGTTCTCATTTTTGTAATGTGATCTTGTTCGATACATAAACATAACTCGTGGTTATATCTTTTCTTTTCTCCCCTTCTTTCGCTCGTCGCTTTGTTTCTGTCTATCTCTCGTGTCTATTTCTGTCTTTCTCTCTCTTTCTGATATAGTCTAATTATGATATACTAAATCATTTGCATTGCACTGTTAAAGATGAAATTAGCCGGAGAAGCAAAGTGAAAAACACATATACACTACACCATCAAAACCAAAGGCACAGAGACACACATGTGATATATTGAGATATGCTCGTGATATATTTTACGTACTTAAGAAACTGTGCTGTCTATTATGTACTAAACGCAAAGATTCTTATTTAATGTTAGATTTATTATGTGCATTAATACGTTAATCTTATATGTATAAAGACTATAATCACGTATCATTGGTATTCACAATAATTTCTTTACATTTGCCGTCCCTCTACCTCCCACAATGCTTTGCGAGAGAGCGAGTCCTTGTTTACACCGAGCGCACCAATCAACTTTGACTGATACGACTGATGTGATGAGTGATATGACTGACAGATATGGTGACTGATATGATAGACAAATATGATGACTGATATGATCGATAAATATGATGACTAATATGATGACTGATATGATGACTGATATGATTGACAAATATGATGATTGACTGATATGATGACTGATATGATAACAGGACGAGATGTATTGTAAGTTGGTAAATCCTACAGCGCGGTAAGAGCAAAACACACATAGAGAAAGAAGAGAGGAAGGGGAGGGGAATAGAGAGAAAATGAGGTAGAAAAAAATGATAGATCTCTAGGTAGTTAGATAGATAGACAGACAGATAGACAGATAGATAGATAAATAGACAGACAGACAGACAGAAAGACAGACCGATAGATAGACAGACAGATACATAGATAAATAGACAGACATACAGACATAAATGATAAATAAAGTGAGAGAGAGAGAGAGCGAGAGAGAGAGAGAGAAGGAAAGAAAGGAAGAAAGATATATAAATAGACTGATAGATAAACAGATAGAGAAATACATATAAAGTGTGTGTGTGTGAGAGAGAGAGAGAAAAAAAAGAGGGCTAGAGCGGGAGAGAGCGAGAGAGAGAGAGAGCGAGAGCGAGAAAGAGAGAGATCGCGAGAGAGAGAGAGAGAGAGAGAGAGAGAGAGAGAGAGAGAGAGAGAGAGAGAGAGAGAGAGAGCGCGAGAGAGCGAGAGAGCGAGAGAGAACGAAAGAGCGAGAGAGAGAGCGAGAGAGACCCACCTCTCTCCGCTCTCCCCCTCAGTCTCCATCTCTCCCGCGCTGAATCCCCGCCTAATGCCGCCTAGTCTTCCGGGACAGAACCAGGTGCAGTATCTATGTTCATGGCAGCGAGACGTCCTAATCCGTCGTAAACATTAGCGGAAATGCAGTGGCGGTCGGCGTGATGGGTTGCTGAGGTCGTGCTTCCCGGGGTTTTGTTTTCGGTGGTCTGTCTGTCTGTCTGTCTGTCTGTTTGGTTGTTCGTGTGATTGACTGTGTCTTTCACGCTGTTTCTGCTTGTTGTTTTTCGTTGTGTATTTATATTTTTTTCTGCTCTTTCTCTGCTTGTCTGTTGCTTTATATATATTTTTTTCTTTGTCTGTCTGTCTTTTCCTCTCTCCCTCCCTCCCTTCCTCCGTCCCTCCCTCTCACCTTCCCTCCTTCCCTTCTTCATCTTCCCTCCCTCCCACCTTCCCTCCTTCCCTCGTTCCACCTTCCCTCCCGCCCACCTCCCTTCCCTCCCTCCCACCTTCCCTCCTTCCCACCTCCTTCCCTCCCTCCCACCTCCCTTCCCTCCCTCCCCTCCTTCCCACCTCCCTTCCCTTCCCACCTTCCCTCCCACCCTCCATCCTTCCCACCTTCCCTCCTTCCCTCCCTCACGCAAACACACTAGTAACTTCCTCCCTTCCTCACTCAAACAGGTTAACAGCATTTACGGTGGCGGAAATGAAGCCTCATCCTTCGGGAATTGAAATCAAAAGATCATTGAATTAATTCCCACTTCATATCCCGTTGTGGCGGAGGAGATGAGGAGGGCGAAGAGGAGGGAAATACGATCCAGAAGTGGGGAAAGAAAATCGCTTGAAGGAAAAAGGGATAGATAGAAAGAGGATAAATGGAAGATGGAAACGATTAAGAAGTGAGGAAGCGAAATCGAGGAATAGACAAAGGTATCAAAATCAATTGAAAAAAAACAAAACAAAACCAAAATAACGAATAGAAAAAGAAGAAAAATAATGAAAAAGGCAGCGCAAAAGATAAAAAAGAAAAGAAAGAGAGAGCGAGCGAGCGAGAGAGAGAGAGAGAGAGAGAGAGAGAGAGAGAGAGAGAGAGAGAGAGAGAGAGAGAGAGAGAGAGAGAGAGAGAGAAAGAAAGAGAGAGAGAGAAAACAGAAAGGAGAGGGATATACAAACTATAAACCAGCTAGAAAAAATAACAAATATGGAAGAGAATTAAGATACCAGTGAGTCATATAAAGGAAAATGTGAAGAGAAAAGAAATAACATTAAAGACAATTGAAGCAAATGGAGGAAAATAATGAGAAACAAATAAAAGTCTCAAACTCCAAAGCGGAATGGGAGAAAATAAGGAAAACTTACAGAGCAATGAATGATAATAATGAAAATGAAAATAATAGAAAAATGAATTCAAATAAACATAAACTAAAATATTGAAATACATTTAGACGAACGATTAACAAGTCCAAAAATAATGAAATAACAAATGAAAAAATAAGACATAAAACGCAAAGAAAGAAAGAAAGAAAGAAAAAAAAAAAGAAAGGGATTCGCAAGCCATTGACCCCAAAATATCTGCGAGAACGAATAAGGGATTAGAAAAAAAAACAAGTAGAAACAAAGACAGATGTCAGAAGCCAAGCAATGGAACAAAACGGAAAACTCACACCCCCTCCAAGTTACAAACCAAAGATTCATCATAAAAAAAAATATATATATATATATATGTGTGTATATATATATATATATATATATATATATATATATATATATATATATATATATATATATATATATATATATATATATATATATATATACACAAACCAAAGATTCACCATTAAAAAACATACAAAAAAGTTACAAACCAAAGATTCCGGAAAAAAAAGAAAAAAAAGAAAAAAAAATCCAAACCAAAGTTTCATCATTAAAGAAAAAAAAAAAAAATCCAAACCAAAGATTCCTCATTAAAAAAAATACATACATAAAAAAGAAGTTAGAAACCAAAGAAACATAATAAAAACAAAAACAAAAAACACCACCCCGAACAACTAATAACAATAACAAAAAACCCCGAACAAGGAATGTTATTCGAGCACCCTCCACCTTCCCAGCTCCCCCAGCGCTTTGCTCTGTAATCCCCCGTTTAATTGCAGGCGAAGCGAGCCGGGAGCCAGACTCAACACCGGCTCTCGCGCTCTCACCTGGCGCTCTCTCTCTCTCTCTCTCTCTCTCTCTCTCTCTCTCTCTCTCTCTCTCGCTCTCTCTCTCTCGCTCTCTCTCTCTCGCTCTCTCTCTCTCTCTCTCTCTCTCTCTCTCTCTCTCTCTCTCTCTCTCTCTCTCTCTCTCTCTCTCTCTCTCTCTCTCTCTCTCTCTCTCTCTCTCTCTCTCTCTCTCTCTCTCTCTCTCTCTCTCTCTCTCTCTCTCTCTCTCTCTCTCTCTCTCTCTCTCTCTCTCTCTCTCTCTCTCTCTCTCTCTCTCTCTCTCTCTCTCTCTCTCTCTCTCTCTCTCTCTCTCTCTCTCTCTGGCTCCCGCGCTCGCTCGCTCTGGCGCCCTCGATGGCCTGTCTGGCGCTATTTCTCCTTTTGTCTCTTTCTGTTTTTTGTGT
>NC_091557.1:25129027-25131527 GCF_042767895.1 Penaeus vannamei
TTATCTACCTACCTACCTACCTACCTATCTACATACATATATCTCTCTCAGCCATTGTCAATCAGTCGCTCTATCCGTCTATCTATCTATCTATCTACCTGTACAAAAGCTCACCGCTTAAAGATGAGAGGCCCATGTAAAAAGAAAGAAAGGAAAAATATCGAGAACGGAAACAAAAATAAATTCTGTTCAACATCTACCTGACAGAGTTTTCAAAATGGAGACAGTGTGTTCGGGAAACTGAATCAAATATTATATACTTATTTATTTAGTGAGTGATATGTCTTTTTTTTTTCTTTTTAATGTGTTTTATTTTGTTGATTATTGATTTTAGTGAGTGATATGTTTTTCTTTTTTTTCTTTTTAATATGTTTTATTTTGCTGATTATTGATTTAGTGAGTGATATATTTTTTTTCTTTTTAACGTGCTTTATTTTGTTGATTATTTACTTTGTGAGTGATATATATATTTTAATATGTTTTATTTTGTTGAATGATGAGTTTATGATGTGAGGAAATTAAACATACACATATAAATATAAACCAGTGGAAAAAGATGGAACGAAAAAGAAGGGAGAGATAAGAAAAGCAAATCAGAAAATGAATAATAAACAAACGGAAGAAAATATTAAAAATGATGATGATAATGAAAAGAAAGAAAAAATGGCGAGATAAAAAAGGAAACCAGCGAAGAACAAACAAACAAACAAACAAAAAGAGGAAGACGAGCCCAAGGAAGCAGAGAAACAAGGAAAGAATTAAAAAAAAGAAAAAAGAAAACAAAACAATAAATAAAAGAAGAAGGATCAAGCCAAAATATTAAAAAAACAACAACAGCAAACAAACAAACGAGAAAACGAAAGGGAAAAGGAGAGATAGAAGGAAGGAAAAGCAGAAAGAGAAGAAGCAGAAACAGAAAATAAAATGACAGCGGTTATTGAACTGTTAAGGAACCAATCTGACCTCAGGACACGACAGCTGACGAGGGAACTGGCATGCGAAATTGGGGGTGGTGGGGGAGGGGAAGGGGAGGTGGGGGTGGGGGAGGTGGGGAGGAAGATTGGGGGTTGGGGGTTGGGGGTTGGGGTGTGAGGTGGAAGAGGTAGGAGTGAGGAAGGCTGTGGGGGCAGAGGGGGAGGAAAGTTGGGCGGGGTAGGAGGTAGGGGGTGAGGAAAATGGGGGTAAGTAAGAAAGGTGGAGGAGGTGAAGGTGGGGAAGGTCGGGGGGTGGGGGTTGAGGCTGGGGTGAGGGAAGTAGGGGTAGGAAGGTGGGGTTGGGGTGGGTGTGTGGAAGAGGTAGGGGTGAGAAAAGAAGGGTGGGGGTGAAGAGCTATGGATAGTATGGGTGTCGGAGGTGGGGGGGGGAGAGAAAGGTGGGGTGAGGAAAGGGGTGTGAAGGGAAGGGGGGAAGAGGATGTAAGGGTGAGGAAAACGGGGTGGAAGAAGTAGGGGAGGGGAGGGAGGGGAGTGGGAGTAATAGTGTGGGGCATTGGGGAAGCGAAGGATGGGGATAGATAAAAGGAGGAAGAAAAGGGAGGTGGAGGATGAGGAAAATCTATGAATGTGGATACAGTGAAAACGGAAGATACATACGCAAGAAAGAAGAAGAAGAAGAAGAAAAAAAATAACACAAAAAAAAACCGTGTATGTGATGCACATTTTCTTCCTACAAAATAATTGAAGCATGTCGGTATGTCGCTATTTATGGCAGAACAGGCATAAATATATATATTGCAGAAAAAGAATATTAAAAAAAAAAAAAATTGGACCAGAGCGGAAGCCAACGATTTCCAACCACGTGGGAATTTACAGCCTACGGAAGGACCGGGGGGAGGGGAGGGGGGGGGGGTAAAATTTACGTGGCAGGGGTAAATCTGTGCTAATATAGGAAGCCGATGCACCGAGTAATTCCATTTTTATATATTAGTGGGCAATGTTTTTCAATTTTTTTTTCTCCATCAAATATATATATATATACCTTTTTTTAGGAAGCCTTAATGTCGATGTTTTTTTTCCCCTTCGTTATTGCTTCTCTGTTTTGTTTCCTTGCCTTCCTATCACCTATCGTTATTATTATTATTGTTATTGTTATTATTACTATTATTACTATCATTAATGTCATCATCATCATCACCAATATTATTATTATTATTGTTGTTGTTGTTGTTATTATTATTATTATTATTATCATTATTATTATTATTATTATTATTATTATTATTATTATCATTATTATTATTATTATTATTATTATTATTATTATTATTATTATTATTATTATTATTATTATTATTATTATTATTATTATTGTTATTATTATTATTGTTGTTATTATTATCATTATTACTATTATCAGTATTATCATTACTATTATTGTTTTATTGTCAGTCATTATTGGTATAATTATTGCAATCATTATCATTATCATCATTATTATTATTACTATTATTATCATTAATAATATTGTTATTGTCTTTATCATCTTTATCATCATTATTATT
>NC_091557.1:25161527-25164027 GCF_042767895.1 Penaeus vannamei
ATTATATTCATTTCCCTCTTCCTCCCTTCCTCAATTTCTCCTTCCTCCTCTCTTTGTGTTTCTTCATATGTCTCTCTTTTAAAAGTATTTTTTCTACCACTTATTCATTATTAATATTACTTTTAAAGTAAGTTCAAAACTAGTACATTAGAAGATTATATATTTAAAACATATACTATACACACACACGCATATATATATGTATATATGTATATATATATATATATATATATATATATATATATATATATATATATATATATATATATACATACATATACATATAAACATATATATGTGTATATATATATAATATATATATATATATATATATATATATATATATATATATATATATATATATACACACTCACACACACACACACACACGCGCACACGCACACACGCACACACACACACACACACACACACACACACACACACACACACACATATGTATATATATATATATATATATATATATATATATATATACATATGTATATATGTATATTCCCACACACGAAATTCCTCACAATAAAAAGAAGCTATTACCTTCCAAGCTTATCCATGACAAGAAGCCTTTTGTGAATTGGCAACTGCAGTTCGACGCTGCAACAGACACTGATATTGCGGGAAACGGAAGCACAGGAAGCAGAAAGCACAGATGAATAGCAGTTATACATATACATACATGCATATGTATATATGTACACACACACCTACGCACGTAAGCACACACGCACACCGAACATTTCCCATGGCAAACTTCGACAATGTTTTCATATGCGAGCACTCAAACCTCCACTCACATACAATATACTCTAATA
This sequence comes from Penaeus vannamei, assembly GCF_042767895.1. Classification (NCBI taxonomy): domain Eukaryota; kingdom Metazoa; phylum Arthropoda; class Malacostraca; order Decapoda; family Penaeidae; genus Penaeus; species Penaeus vannamei. The sequence goes on from NC_091557.1 coordinate 25,162,358, forward strand.
TGGTGTCATATAACATGATATGAAATTCATAAGTGCCATTCTCGACAAAGGCTTTATTGGATCTAAAAATCTCATCAGATTTATTTCACCGTAAATGATAAACAGAGACGCCACCAAGCTCGAGATTAAAAGGAGAGATCTACCGTTCAATCCCCAACACAACTACCCCGCGGGACTTGGGGAAGTAGACCATGGTGATAATAATAAGAGAGAATGAAAAGAAGAAGAAGAAGAAGGAGACGGCGAAAACACGAAAACAACAACAGAGGAGAATTGCTCGCACATCGCCTAATCTTTACAAATGAGACGAAACAGGAATATTCAATTTGCCCCAAAGGCCAATAAGGCTTTAGAGATACAAATGGCTAGTTTTCGAGTGGCCAATTACAAGATGAAGTGCGGGTTATGAGACAATAAAATGCTGTAACCTCTTTCTCTCCCCCCCCTCTCTCTCTCTTCCTTTCTCTCTCCCTTTCCAAAAAAAAAAAAATAAATAAATAAATAAAATAAATGAATGAGAAATAAATAAATAAATAAAACGTAAAGCAAAGGCAATAAAATATACACAAGAATAAGCAAAGAGAGCCAACCAACGCTAATAATAAAAACACAAAAGGAAAAACACCCGAAAGGGAAGAGGGAACACAGAGATAACCCCAGCGAAAGCCGTGGATGGGCGAAGCGTGGTGAAGACCGCTCGTTCGACAACCGCCATCCATTATTCAACACGTGGTCGTTAATTATGCGGAGTTTTTCATTATAAAAGTCATTATTTGCCGAAGGAAGAGAGAGGAGTAGGTTTCTGGGGTGAAATTTCGAGCCATTTTTATTAATGCTTGTTTCTTGGTTTTATTGTTATTATTGATTATAATAATTTTGTTGCTGTTATCATTATGATTATTGTTATTTTTGTCACTATTATTATTGTTATTATTATTATGATTGTTACTGCTATTATAATTTTTGTTATTATCCTTATTACTCATATTATTATGAATCTCGTTATTGCAATTTTTTTTCTTATTATTATTATCACTATAATTGTCATTGTTGTTATCATTATTATCATTATAATCATTACTGTCATTATTATTATTGTCACTCTTATTATCATTATCATCATCACTATTTTCCTTATCATTACCACGATTATTTCTAACATTATCTTCATTATTGTTGTTATCATTTTTATCAATATTATTCCCATCTACAAATTATTTAAATTAATTTTGCTATTTTTTTTTAAACATATGACGCGATAGTCACTGACAAAGATTTTTTGCTCGTTTTGTCTATAATGTTTTTGTTTTATCGGATTCTGTGTATTTATTTCTCAGCCATTTTTTCAATCTCTTTATCTACGTTCTTCCGTTTTTTTCCTTGTCTCTCCTCTCTTTCTGTGGCTGTCCGTCTGTCTAGCTTCCACTCTCATTTTCTCTCTTTGTTTTTCTATCCCATTATGCCTTTCTCCGTTCTTCTTTGTTCTCTTTCTTTTTCTTTTTCTTCCTCCCTACCTCCATCCCTCCCTTCCTCTTTTTTTCATTTTCTTGATGTATCTTGATGTCATTATCATTATTATTATCGGTAACATCATTATTTTATCATCATTGTCATCATCATTTACATCATTATAATAATTTTGGCATCATTATCATTTTATCATCATCATA
>NC_091557.1:25184027-25189027 GCF_042767895.1 Penaeus vannamei
GATTAGATTTTGGTGATGATCCGCAGCTGTAAAGGGATTTGGGGTGCGAACACGCATAGAAAATGGGTGTGCTGGTGATAGGAAACCAAAAGTTAGGGTGGACTTATGCAAGGAATTTAACATTTATATTTGTACCTTGGACTTTTGTACCCTGGGCTTATCTGATTCAGAACTGTTTTTCCCAGTCATCCCCCCCATTTTTTATCTCTAACTCTCTCTCTCCTTTGGGCATTTACACTGATATCTGCTCTTAGAGTGCTGTCTAGTTGTTTACGTTGTAAATTTGCACAATTGTTCGTCAAGAGAGAGAGAGAGAGAGAGAGAGAGAGAGAGAGAGAGAGAGAGAGAGAGAGAGAGAGAGAGAGAGAGAGAGAGAGAGAGACAGAGAGAGAGAGACAGAGGGAGAGAAATATAGAGATAGATAGACAGAGAGATAGAAGAGAGAAAGAGAAAGAGAGATGAAGAAAAAAGAAAATAAAGAAAGAAAACTCGAAAGTAAGACAAAATCTTTAACGATAATTATAAGTAAAAATGTGATGATAATTATCAAAACAACGATAGTCATAGAGTTCATTATAATCATAACAATAAGGATGATGATATTGTTGATAAGAATGATTATTATGATACTAATCTCGTAGATTATTTTGATGATGATATTGATGATGACAACAGTAGTATTTCAATACATTCCTCATACTGCAATGATAATTATAATTATTATAATGGAAATTATGGTACTAATAACAGCAACAATACTGGTAGTGGCTTAATTAATTAATTGATTATTATTATTATCAATGGCAATAAGAATAGTAATAATCATAGTATTTGCAGCATTAGCAATATCACTGATACTAATAATGGCTGTAGTGGTAATGTGATAAAAATAAATGTTGTAATAACAATAAATTAACAATAAAACAACAATAGCAACAACTACAGCAGCAATGATAATAGAAGTAGAAAAAATGATAATGGTAATAGTAATAATAGTAGAAAAAAATAATGGTAATAATGATAATAGTAGAAAAAAAGTAAAAATGGTAATAATAATGATAGTGATAATAATAAGGATGATGGTAATAATTATGATGATGGTAATGATAATAATGATAATAATGATGATAATGACAATGACAGTATTAATAATTAAGTGATGATGATAATGATAGTAACAGTGATAATGATAACAACAACAACATCAGTGCCAGACCGCTCGAAAGCTCACTCCACAATACCGACAACACGGCCTTCAACATCAACCACAACAACAACAAGAGCCAAAACTCCACCACCAACAACAATACCAACAACCAAAACAACAACGACAACAACAGTGACAACAAACAAAATAACAGCAACAACAATAATAACACCACCACCTCCACCACCACCAATAACAATAACACCACCAGCAAATAAAATAACAGCAACAACAACAATAACACTACCTTCATCACTGACAACAACCACAACAACAAGGTAACAACAACAACACCAACAAACAAAATAACAGCAACAACAGCAACAATAATACCACCACCACCAATAACAATAGCAATAACAACGACAACAAACACCATAACAACAACAATAGCAACAACAACAACAATAACAACCACAACGGCAACCACAACAACAACAGCAACAACAACAATAACGGCAACAACAACAATAACAACAACAATAACAACAACAAAAACAGCAATAACAAGAACAACAACAGCAATAACAACAACAACAACGACAAAACAGCAATAACAACAAAAACAGCAATAACAACAACAAAAACAACAATAACAACAACAACAACAGCAATAACAACAACAACAACAGCAATAACAACAACAACAACCACAACCACAACAGGAGCAATCCCGCTAAGAGGCGAGCCGGACCGAACGCCAAGAAGAACGTCCTCGCGAATAGCTTGAAGATGACGAAGCAAGAGACAATAAGAAGCATGATTAAAAAAGAAGAGAGAGAGAGAGAGAGATAAAAAAAAGAACGAGAGAAAGAGAGAGACAGAAAAAAATTGAGGAGAGAGAGAGAGAGAGTGGGGGGGGGGAAGGGAGACTTGAGGAACATAATGATGGCGGGAGAATCTGCTGGAACATTTCGATTGGGTGAGAGGGGAGGGGGGGGGGTAAGAGGGAGAGGGGAAAGAGGGAGAGGGGGAAGAGGGGGTTGGTAAGGGGGGAGGGTAAGAGACAGAGGGGAAAGAGGGAGAGGAGAAAGAGGGAGAGGGGGAAGAGGGGAGGGTGGAAGAGGGGGTTGGTGAGTGGGAGGGTAAGAGGGGGTTAGGGAGGGAGAAAGAGGGGAGAGGGGGGAAGGATGGAGAGGGAGTAAGAGGAAGAAGAGGGGAAGGGAGAGAGTGTAAGAGAGGTTTTGTGAGGGAGCAGGGAGGGGAAAGTGTAGGGGAGGGAAGGGAAATGGCAAGGGGAAAAGGCGGATGTGAGGGGAAGGGAAAGAAAGGAAGGGAGCGAGGGGGTGGATGTGGGGGAAGGGAAGAAGTGTGGGGGGGAGGGGAGGAGGAATGGAGGGAAAGGAGGGAGGAGGTGAATGCGTAGGGGGAGAAAAGGGGGGGGGGTTACAGTGATGTGCATGGGGAAGGAAAGGCAATGGGGAGGGAAAGAGGTGAAAGCGTTGAGGGAGGTTGGGGAACATAGCGAGGGGGGAGGGTGGAGGGTGGAGGTTGGGGAATGGGGAAGTGGAAGGAAGAGGGGGAGGGAGAGTGAAGAGGATGAAGGTGAGGGTACGGGCAAGGAACGAGAAGGGGAGAAGGGGAAAAAATGATAAAAAGGAGGGAAGGAGGAAAGAGGCAAGAAGGAATGTGCAATTGTGGTATGTGAGGGAGAGGGGAAAAGAGAGGAAAGAGGGAGAGGGAAAATGGAGAAAGGGATGATGGAGGAGGTGGGGGAGAGGAGGGGAGAGGGGGCACGGGACGCTGAGGGATGTGAGGGAGGGGGAGGGGGAGGGGGGAGGGGGAGGGCGAGGGGAAAGTGTTTAAAGTCGAGTCGTACTGGAGTTGGCAAGACGTCCAGCTTCTCTTTCCCAATCTTGCTCTGGTTTGTGTTCTCAGGCTTTGAGTCTTGTTTACTTGTTTATATAATCATTTAGCCTTCGTAATCTCCTTTTTTTCTTTTTTTTGGCTTGTTTATATTTCCTTTTGTTATTGGGTTGGCATTTAAGGGACTTGTTTATCTTTTATTTTCGTTCTGGCTTGGGTCTTGGCTCGGTCTGGTTTGACTTGGCTTGTTTTCTGGTGACTTTGCGTCGACTTTTTAACACTCCGGGTTTGGGTAAGTCGACAACCTTGAACTTAGGTCATGTCTAGCTTTGGTTAGACATGACCTCTAAATCGGTTCGACCTTATTTCACGTTTTAGTCTCGTTTCTTCATGCCTCTGAATGAGAGAGATTGAACTATTGAATCACGTTGGTTCAATCTCTGCAATCAGTTTGGTAGAGTCTCTATTTATCCTCATTTTATATAATCATAATTGTTAATCACATTGGTATTATTTGGACGATAGTGACAGGCAAGATACTGGGCAGGGAAATGAAACTGAGGATGAAGATGAAGATGATGAAAATGATAATCTTTTTGATTGACGTCGATAGCCGTGGTGACGCCGCTCCAAAAGACACGGTGTCGGCCTCAACCTTTCACCTTTTATTAGAGAATAGATGAATCACCAACACGAAAGAGCAAGCGAAAAAATGATCGCTTTTTGAAAACAGTTTCACAACAAAGAGTCAGTTTTTCATTATACATATAATCGATGAATATAAAAAAGTCGATTCAATCAAATGGACCATATCTTATGTACATGAAAAAGAAAATCTACAGATAAAAATGGAATATATTAGAAATGCCTGGTTTCTAATATATTCCTCACACCCGAGGCAAACGTCGCAATAAAGCTTATATTTCCATTTCTCAGAAGTGCAAAAAGACCCTAGACGGTATGAGTGATGACGTACAAGGCATCAATAGATATATAAGTTCTGTATAGAGGAGCGGCGAGGGTACGAGTTTATTATTAAACCGAATGAAGGGAGGATGGAGAAAGGGGTAAGAGATGAAGGAGGGAAGGGGGGAAGGAAGAAAGTAAGAAGAGGAGAGGAAGGGGAAGGGAAGGATAAAGGAGAGTGGAAGGGGAAAGGATGTAGAAAGAAGTGATAGAAAGATAGAAAAAGAGACGAGGTAGGCAGGACGAACTCGAAGGAATAATGATAATAATGATAATAAAAATAAGGTACGGAAGAGAAAGAGAGAAGGAGAAAGGAGGAAGGGAAGTAAAAAGAAAGAAGCAAAGGAATAGAGAGTAAAAAGAGGAAAGAAGGAAGAGAAAGTAGACAGAAAACAACAACAGAAAGAGAGAGAAGAGGGAGAGAGAAAGTGGGAACAGAGAAGGCAAGACAAACTCAAAATAAGGAATAGGGAAGAGAGAAAACTATAAAAAAGATGTAAGAAAGAAGGAATATTAAAAACAAATATACACCTTTTTTCATAAAAGAATGCGAGTATAACTGCACTTAAAATATGAAACCAGAAGGGAAGCAACATAATCAACAAGTTAATACGGTAAAAAAAGCCAAAAACAAGTCATATAATCAATCAGTTGATACGAAAACAACAACAACAAAAAACAAGCCATATAATCAATAAACTGATATTAAAACAAACAAACAAACATACGCATAGACAAAAAATGGATGAAATAAAACGATAGATTGGGGGAATGGAATATCTAAAAGGGGGGAGGGGAGGAGGGGGGTCAGTGACGTAAGTATAAGTATAGTCGCAAGGAGCGCGAGGCCTAGGGGCGTAGGGTGAAGGATTGAGGGGCGGGGGGCATGTAAGTAATAGAGAGAAGGAGGAGGAAGAGGAGGAGGGGGAGGAGGAGGGGGAGGGGGAGGAGGATGGGGAGGGGAGGGGGAGGGGGAGGGGGAGGGGGAGGAGGACTAAGAAGAAGGAGTAAGAGGAAATGG
>NC_091557.1:25199027-25201527 GCF_042767895.1 Penaeus vannamei
GGGGAGAGGACAAAACTAGAAATTCATATAGACAAAAATACTTCCATACTCACGACAGTGGCTTTCAATAGACTCAAAAAAGGAAAACGAAAAGAGATAGAGAGATCGAACGAACAAAAGAAAGAGTGAAAAAAGAAGGGAAAAGGGAAAGAAGAACAGAAAAAAATGCGTACGATAAAAAGCCACCCCTGCGATAACGTATCTGACACTCGAGGGCGCGTGGCTTTGAAGATGGCTTGATCATCCTCGGGCGTTGACACCGCGCCTCACGCCCGCCGGATATTTCATTCGGAGAGAGAGCAAGTGCCACGGCGGTGATTGGCACTTGCAGGGGCGGGAATCAACGCGGGAAATAAGCTGCTTTTGGGATAGCGACACGTTGGCTCATTTGAATACTCGACTCATGCAGACATCAAACTAATTGGCTCATATACACATACATAGATATAGATAGAGTCCATGCACAACACACACTAACCCGCACACACACACACTCACACAAAAACACAGACACACACACATACACACACGCACACACACACGGACACACACACACAAACAGACACACACACACGCACACACGCGGGTGTGTATATGTGTTTATAATTCAACATGCATCATGATAAGCTTGCGGGTGTGTTTATACCCATTCCTAAATGCACACGGGATTCAGTGGGAATTATCAGCCAGCTATTTACACGGGGCAATATTCATCACAGTGTTTGGACAAGTCTCCCCGACGGAGGTTCAGGCAACAGAAAACGGAGTAATGATATTGACGACGACAGCAATTACATTAAGATGGAAAGCAAACTTCACTATTAGTTCCGAGTCCAAAGCAAGGGTCAATTGTTCAGAATGGGAGGAAGGAAGGAAAGGGAAGAAGCAAGAAGGTAGAGAAGGAGGTGAAAGGAAGAGGAAAGAGGAGAGAGAGGGGAAAAGGTAGAGAAGCATGAGGCAGAAGAGATAAGAAGGGAAGGGAATAGAGGTGGAAAATAACTAGAAGGAAGGAAAAAGATGATGAAAAGAAGGAGGGAGGAAGAAGTTTTTAGAGGAAGGGGAGGGAGATGGAGAAAGTAGAGGAAAACATGAGTAAAGAGAGGGAGAAAGGAGACAGAGGAGGGAAGGGAAAACGAAGAGGAGGATAAAAGGAGAGGAGGAAGAAGTGGACAGGACCAGGAGGAGAAGAGAGGGAATAGAGGAGAATCAGAATAGGAAATAAAGAAAGGAAGCAAGGAAAATAAGAAGCTAGAGTTGAAAGAGAAGAAAACGAAAGGAAAACAGAAGAAGAAAGAAAGAAAGCAGAGATGAGGAAGACCAGAAAAGTGAAGAGAGAGAGAGAGAGAGAGAGAGAGAGAGAGAGAGAGAGAGAGAGAGAGAGAGAGAGAGAGAGAGAGAGAGAGAGAGAGAGAGAGAGAGAGAGAGAGAGAGAGAGAGAGAGAGAATGACAGAGAGAATGACAGAGAGAGAGAGAGAGAATGGCAGAGAAAAATAGAGACGGAAAAAGAAAGAGAAAGAGTAAGTGAAAGAGAGAGAGAGAAAGAGCGAATAAATGTGCAATAAAATCAAGGCACGAAGAAGGATTAGGGGAGACTATAACTTTTTCGCAAAAGATATTTTCGAGTCATTTGCGTTGTGCAAAATGACTCCGAGGCGGAAAAGCGGTCCCCGTGCACGCGATTTGTGCCTCGGGCCAAATGCGGAGAAGGAAACGGTTGATAAATAGGAGGGATAAAAAGGAATGAGGGATAGAGGTGTGACGGGAGAGAAGGATAAGGAAGGAGAGCAGGAGAGAGGAGTGGCTGGAGAGAAGGATAAGGAAAGAGGGAAGAATGAGGGAAAAAGAAGAGATTAGTGGTTGGATAGAAGAATAAGAAGGAGAGAAGGATAAAGAAGGAGGGAAGGATGAGGAAGGAGAGAAGGACAAGGAAGGAGAGAAGGATAAGAAGGAGAGAAAGGTAAGGAAGAAGGAAATGATGAGGAAGGAGGGAAGGAGAGGCCGCAGAGATGGATAAGGAAGGAGGGAAAGATAAGGAAGGAGAGAAGGAGAGAGAAGAGACCGGATAGATGGATAAGGAAGGAAAGAATGAAGGACAATTTACGATATGCAGGATGATGCATCCTTCTTTTGTATGTACGTGTACTTCTGTGTAAACTTGTAGACAAACGCACACATACACATGTACATACATACATGAAGATAAAGCAATGCACACACACCATTTACAGGAATAATGAAATGTACAAAGATACATACACACTCATACACCTACACAAACATAGATACTCACAAAATAACAAGCATACACATAGATACATACAGAAACCCTACACACGAACACACAGAGACTCAAACACGAGTAGACACATAGACAGACAAAAACACTGATGCTTACGAAAACCCACCTACAAATATATGCACAAGCACACAGAGACACAGACACACGTACACACACAGACAAGCACACACACACAGGCACATACACAGGTACACACAGAA
>NC_091557.1:25206527-25209027 GCF_042767895.1 Penaeus vannamei
AAAAGATCAATTACGAAAACAATTTAAAAAATGACAATAATAAGTCAGGAGACAAATAATGATTAGAACTGATCGAACACAGACGACAAATACGATTAAGGCCGACCAATCCAGCATTTCAAGCAGGATTTCCAACCTTATGAGATCGACCTGACAATCTATTTTCACTTCTCATTTTGCTTTGCATGATTTTACATTACGACACTTTCCCTAATGGCTGACTTTGACTTTAGCCATCAGTATAACAAAAAGGATACAGTTGCAATTAAACCACAACAAAATGTCAATAGATTAATCATTACACCAAGATTTAGTCTACATAACAGCACCAATGTCCGATCAGATTAATTAAACATGGGATCAGACATGAAGTAGCCACTTCACGCTTTCGGACACGTTCCTCTACTATCGAGCCGATGATTGGCAGTTGAGAGTCGTGACGTCACGAGCTAATGGACCAATCATCGCCTAATTGACAAGCCCTTAACAGTTCAATGGCCTTTACCCAAGGGGAACGGGGTAAAGCGAGGGTCGAGGTAGGCAGAAACGTAATACGTGGATAGATAAGAACAGATAGATAGATTACTTTTGGCCAATAAGAACACGGGGAAATAGATAGACGAAGTCCAGAGAGACAGGAGTAGATAGAGCTAGAAAGGACGATTTGGTATATGTGAAAATAAGGGGATTGTAAACATTCATTAGTGGTGGTATATACGCACGCATATATTTAGGCATACGTATATACGTATAAACATACACATTTACACACATACATTCATTCAGGTCTTAGTCTCCTGCCTTCTCCCTCTCTCCCATTCCATCCCTTTTTAGCATCTGCTTCTTCGTTTCCTCTATTCCCTTTTCTCCTACTTCTTTTCCTTTCTGCATCTCCGCCTCCTCTTTCTTATTTCCTTTCTTTCTTTTGCTCTTCGTCTTTTTCTTCTTCTATTTCTCCTTCATCCTGATCATCATCATCTTCCTCTTCTCCTCCTCCATCTCCACCTTTCTCTTCTCCTTAACCCTGATCATCATCATATTCCTCTTCTTCTCCTTCATCCTGATCATCATCATCATCTCCCTCTCCTCCACCTCCACCTTTTTCCCTCTCCCTTAATAAAAATCAATCCTTTTCTCCTCCGTCACCTTCTACCTGCTCCCGACCTCCTCTCACTCATCTCCTTACCTCCTCTCATTCCTTTCTTTCCCTTCCCTTTTCCCCCTCTCCTTCCTCGGGGGAAATCTAGCCAAGACACATAGAAGTCTGTTAGAAATCCCGGGACGCGTCCGGCTCTATGGATCTCCGAAAGCGACTGTCTCTGTCCTCCGCTTCGGACGTTAGGCCCCTGCACATACGCGCGTGTAGAGGTAGAGGCGTAGACACACATGCTTGTACTCATACACAGACACGTATACATATACTCAAACACAGGCACACATACTTGTACTCATACACAGACGCATAAATAAATAAATAAATAAATAAATAAATAAATATATATATATATATATATATATATATATATATATATATATATATATATATATATATATATATATATATATATATATATATATATATATACTCATTCACGGACATACATACATGTACTCACACACAGACGCATATACAGATACTCATACACAGACACACATACATGTACTTACACACAGACACGTATACAGATACTCATACACAGACACACATACATGTACTTACACACAGACACGTATGCATATACTCATACATATACACACATATATATACAGAGAGACATACATACAAATACACAGAAACAGACACACATCCACATTGTCATAGACACAGACACACACTCATACACATACATAGTCACACGCACATACACGAACACACACACACATTCACAGACGCAAACACACACATACAAAACACACACACGCATACGGACACGGGCGCACACGCACACATATACACAGAAACACAATGCACACATATTCACACACACACACACACACATACAGTTTCCTTATGTGACGCATTTATGATAATTTTCCATTGGTTATCTATCATCTGTCTAAATTTCTAAAATGGTAAATATGGTTATCGAATCTGTTTTTTCGCGTTATTTTCTTCCATATTTCATCATTATTCATATCATTATTACCATTGGTGTTAGTAGTATCGTAATTATCATTATCATCCTTTTTATCGTTATTACCGCTGTTACTATGATTATCTTTCATATCATTATTGTCATCACTTATTTTTATCATTATTAATGCTATCATCATTATTATCATTAAGGTTATCATCATTATTATCACTATTATACTTATCCTTATGATTGTTATCATCTTGATTATTGTGATTACTATGATTGTTATCATTGTTAATTCTATGATTATTATCATCATCATTATTATCATTATCATTACTATTTTTGTTATTATCATCATTATTGTAATTATCATTATTATCATCATCATTATTATTATCAACATCAACATCATATTTATC
>NC_091557.1:25229027-25234027 GCF_042767895.1 Penaeus vannamei
TATAATGGTAATAAAGATGATAACTGAATAATAATGATGATGATGATTATCATTATAATTGATATTAGCGTTGCTATTATTATTGTTATTATCACTGTTATTCCTATGATTATTATTTTTCTTAATATCAGGGGTATCAGTGATATTAGCAATATCATCATCAACATTGTCATTGTTACCATCATTGTTAGCACTTTTGTTATTGTGGTCTACTATCTCTTGTTGTTACCAGTATCTTTGTTATTGTTAAAGCTATTTGAATATCATTGTTATTAGTATCATCCTCATTTTATTAACACTGCTATTGACACCACTGTTGTCGTTAGCAATATGTTATTTTTATCACCAATATTGGCTTCATGATTTTCTTTGCCGTTGTCACCATCTCATCGACTTGTTGTTGATGGTTATTGTCAATTTGATTCACATTATTGCTATGATCATTTCATTTTCATTTTATCATAATCCTTACGGGTATGTTTGTTGTTAGTATTATTACAATTAAATGAAAAAGGTATCATCACTGCTGCCTTTCTCGTTAAAGCGGTTATCAGTTTTAACAATTTTGTGATTGTTATCATTATAGTTCTTATGTCTTTTTCATAAATTGTCATTGTTATTGTTATTATTCGTATTAATGTTGTTTTTTTCGAATTATTTTCATTACTTCTATCATAAGTAAATATAAAAAAGGTGATGTCTAAATGATAAAAAGAATTGAAGAAGAAAAAAAACTTATCCTGTGAAATATTAGAAAGTTTTCTTTATCTTCAATCCTCCATTTTTCCATTTCCCGGAACACATTTATGCACATTTTTTTTTTTTTTTTGTCAACAGCTGTTAATTAAATATTTATCACGCGTTCCGGTTTGGTTCCGAGGTGTCCGCTGCCTCGGAGGAAGAGGCGAAGACGCCGCCGCAGAGGGAGGCTCTGGGCGCCGAGGGGCGTCTGTCGGCTTCGCCCGGTTGTGTGTGGAGATGCTCTCTCTCACACAGATACATAGATAGACAGATATATATGAATACACACACACACACACACACACACACACATATATATGTATATATATATATATATATATATATATATATATATATATATATATATATATATATATATATATATATATATATATATATATATATATATATATATATATATATATATATATATATATATATATATTTATATACATATATGTATATATATGTATATATTTATATAGGTACATGTATATATATATATATATATATATATATATGTATATATATATATATGTATATATATATACATACATATATATATATATATATATATATATATACATATATATACATATATATATATATACATATATACATATATATATATATATATATATAGAGAGAGAGAGAGAGAGAGAGAGAGAGAGAGAGAGAGAGAGAGAGAGAGTAAGAATAAGTTATTTAGATGTTCACATCCCTTCACCTTCTGAAGGATAAGATGCACAAGAAGTTCGTTTGATCTTCCATCTCCTCTTTTTTTCCATCCTTTCCTCTTTTCCTCTTTTCTCCTCCCATTCCTCTCCTTCTTACCTCATCTTTCCCGAGTTCTCTTCTCCCTCTCCCTCTCCGTTCCTTCCTCCTCTTCTCTCCGTTCGTCTCCCTCTCTCTTTCCCTTCCCTTCTCTCTCCCTATTCCTTCCTTTCTCCCTCCCCCTCTTTCCTGTCTCCTTCCCCCTCCTCCCGTTCTTTCCTTTCTCCCTCCCTCTCTCCCCGTTCCTCCCTCACCCCCTATTTCTCTCTTCTTTACCCTTTAATTCCCCCATCTATTCCACCATCCCCCCCCCCCCTGTTCCTCCCCCTCTCCTCTTCTCACCCCCCTTCCTCCTATTTCCCCTTCCTCTTTCCCGTTATTTCCTTTCTCCCTCCCCACCACCTTCGCATCTCTTCCATCCTCCCCTTTCTCTCCTCCCCTCTCCTCTTCCTCCCCAACCCCTTCCTTTCCCTCCTTCCTTTTCCTTCTCCTGTTATACATATCTAGTTGATGGGAAGTCCTCCTCTTCCTCCATCTCGCACCGACCTGATTACATATTCATAAACATATATGTAAATGGAGTTATTATCATTCTTAAAGCTTTTTTTTCCCTCTTTTTCTTATTTTCCGTAGTCGTCCTTACCTGTGGTTATTCAAGGTCGTTGATTAAGGGAAGGGTACGAAGGGTCTCACCTAGATGTTTATTAGAAAGGAAAAAAAAGAAAAAAGAAAAAGAGAGAAAAAAGAATAGGGTCTTATTAGTATGTGTATGTTTATTCAGTATATTTTACATATATTTGTTCACTATTTACACTGTACACCATATTCTAAAACCATAGCTTATCCGCAGAAATATTTATTCATTTATCTAATTTGGACTCAGTGGTAATCAGACATTAGATATTTTCCTTGTACTAACAATTAGTCATATATCCTTTTTACTATCACCATCTTTATTATCATTATTTCCATTACTGTTGTCCTATTTCAAAATGGTATGTAGCCACAACATAGAAATAACACCGGCACATGAAACTGCAATAAAGCTGATTTGAGTTTTATCGTTGGCAAGGGAAGGATGATGAAATGATGGCGACAGATATCAATTTTGCTATCTTTCTCTTTATGCCTGTCTGTTCCACCTTCTCTCTCTTCCAATCTGTCTGTGTTTCTGTTTATATCTACAGCGCTTGATTATTTCCATTATTCGCTCAAACGCACACTCTCTCACTGTTTTCTCTAGTTCATTCATATAAACCTTCCCTGGGGTAATAACATATTAATGGCTTTATACAACATATCATAGACAATTAATGTGCAAGCGGTGGTTCTGGTTCACGTTACATAAATTGCTCAAAGGATGTTGTTTTATATCTATGGAATTAATGCAGTGTGTGTGGCAGGGAAACAGGATGTACATACATACGTGCGGACATACACATAACCACCTACACACACACACACACACACACACACACACACACACATATATATATTTGTAAAAGCACACACATATCGTGTGTGTGTATGTATACAAGTATGTAAGGTATGCATGCTCTGAAAATCTATGAATATTAGAATTTGAAAGAGAAATAAGGAAGCAGACGAAGCAACGCCGAGAGAACCAGATGAACCAGGAAGCATGACATAAGCCAAGACTTTCAACCATTTTAGATAACTCTTCCTCGTGAATCTTTGCGACAGGAGGATATTTTTTCAGTAAGTCAGTTCGTGAGGATTTTATATTCTTTCTTTCAGGTTTAGCATGTAAACAAGAGTTAATTAAGAGTGACAAATTGTACGAGAATGAGATTCGATTGATATGCATATACATATATATATATATATATATATATATATATATATATATATATATATATATATATATATATATATATATATGTAAATAGATAGATAGATAGATAGATAGATAGATATGCACATTCATATGTACACACACATACACGTGTGTGTATGCATGTGTTGATTTAAACATTTTTCACCCAATGCTCTTCTCAACGTAAGTAGAAACAACTCTCAAAATTGGCAAATGATGAATGCGGCAAACCGATAAACAGACAAACACAAACACCATCGATTGTTGAGACGATTGCTACAACAACAGCAATAATAATTCAAGAGCAAACGGGGAAAAAGGGAATGCTGAGAAAATCGACGGAAAATAATGGATAAGGACGAAGTAGATGAAAAGATAAAGACAAGTAAACAAGCAAATGAAAAATGGCACGAAGAGAGAGAGAGAGAGAGAGAGAGAGAGAGAGAGAGAGAGAGAGAGAGAGAGAGAGAGAGAGAGAGAGAGAGAGAGAGAGAGAGAGAGAGAGAGAGAGAAAATGAAAGAGGAAGTGCAAGTAAGACGAGAATGGTAAATAATCTTTTGAATTATCAAATCCTACCCTACCTTTCGTTACCAAACTATCATCATCGCCAACCTATCCCTTATCAGGTAGTTAACACCAACCTATCAGTTATCGAGTTCCTTCAGCAACCGAATAGTTATCATCTTCAAACCCGACAGTTATCAAAGAGTCATCATCAAGCTCTTAATCACCGAAGAGTCATTAGCACCAACCTGCTAATTATCAAACGGTACATTCGCCAACCTCTCATTTATCTAGTCACCATCGTCATCCTCCCTAATTATCGACCAGTTAACATCATAAAACCCAATAGTTAACCAAGAGTCATCATCACCACCCTGTTAACTTTCAAAGAGTTATTATTGTCAACCCTTCTTACAGCAACGTGAACTGCAACGTGAACCTTCAACGTGAACTTCTTCCTGCAACGTGAATCTTCAACGTGAATTTCTGTCTGCAACGTGAACCTTCGCCTCCAATGATAAAGAGCAGAGTAATAATAAAGAAGGTGAAGGAAGGGGCTTATAAATTGGTGTGTGATTAAATTTAGAGTCACAGACGCAGATGAAGAAAAAGAAGAAGATGGAGAAGAAAGCAAAGATAAGAATAAGAAACTGACGAACAAGAAAAAAGTAAAAAGAAAGAAGAAGAAGAAGAAAAACAAAGAAGAGAAAAAGGAGAGACACAAGGCAAAAAGAGGAAGAAAAGCTGAATGGAAAGGACGAGGAAGAGAGAAAACAGAGGAGGAGGGGGAGGAAATAGAAGAGGAGTTGGGGGAGGAAAAAGAAGGGGAAAGGGAGAAAAGAGGGGAAATAGGAGGAGGAAAGGTAAACAGAGATTGAAAGAAGGAAAAAGGAATGCGAAAGAAAGAAAAGGATAAAATGGGAATAAGAACGAGGAAGAGTATGAAAAGTGAAAAAAAAGAAGATAAAGTGACACAAAAAGAGAAAAAAACAAAAGGGATAGAGAGAAAATGGAAGAAAAGAAGATGAAAACGGTAGAAAAGAATAAAAATCAAGAAAAGAAGCAGAAGAAAAGGGAGGAGGAGCAACGTAGAGGAAGAAGGAGGGAAAGGGAGAATAATAGAGTCCGGAATACAAAGGAAGA
>NC_091557.1:25239027-25244027 GCF_042767895.1 Penaeus vannamei
GAGGCTTTGGCAGAAAAGAGGGCGCGCTGGAATTGACATTTTTGCCATAATGGTGTCAATTTGCATAACAATGAATGGAGCTTTTTAAGTTGGGATTTGAGGTTAACTTTTTTGTTTGCGTGAATTTTCTGCTTTCGTCTTTCTCTCTCCGTTTTTTTTTCCTCCAGTGACAGAGGTCTCCATTGTTGTTGAAGTTGGTGGATTATCTAGACCGTTCTGTTGAAGATAATGATATTACTGTAGTGTTAATTTGAATAGCCATTAAATCGAAAGTGAAAATCTGCAAATTCTACCACGAAAAGGGAAGAAAACAAAAAAAAGAAAGAAAA
Organism: Penaeus vannamei; assembly: GCF_042767895.1. Classification (NCBI taxonomy): domain Eukaryota; kingdom Metazoa; phylum Arthropoda; class Malacostraca; order Decapoda; family Penaeidae; genus Penaeus; species Penaeus vannamei. The sequence goes on from NC_091557.1 coordinate 25,239,357, forward strand.
AAATAATGGTAATGATATATTTAAAAAAGAAAGAAAGAAAAAGTAATGGTAATAAATAACATAATCATGGCAATAAGAAGTAATGCGACAATAAGTAACAGCTAGGCCCTTTTGAATGGATATCGCGATCAAGATGAAAAGAACAATAGCCATGAGCCAACGAGGATAATTAATACTATCATATGACGTTTGAAAAAAAGCCTATAGTTTGACAACCGCCACACAAACCAGGCGATAGACCATACTGGATTAGTGATTATATATATTCCAATAACGAATGTCTTAACACAACAAAGAGAAAGAGTTAGGCAACAAGGATGTACAATTTGTGAAATCCTGTAACAATACAGTATCTTAATTTCTCTATATACATGTAATTTTAGCTAACAAGCAGCGAGTACAATATCTTAATAACATAATGTACGAATAATGACAAGAAATCTAATCCTTATACAAAAAACAATAACAAACAGACACAAAATAAACTAAAGATATAACTTAACAACAAAAAAACTCGTCAAGAACAAAATGACTTAACGACTCAGCTTCATAACTTATTTTTCACAGGCACACAACAACAACAACTACAACAACAACAACCTGCTTTAAACCTCTATGGCATTCCCTTCTTGACATAAATCAACGGGGGTCAATTAACTAAAAGCACCTGATATTTCCATTTCATGACTCGTTAAGCCTGGGATTTCATTATGCTCTTCGTCCCCTCTCTGGCTCTGCTTCTCTCTCTCTCCCCCTCTCTCTTATCTCCTATTCCACTTATTGCTTTATTTTTCTATTCCTTTCCCTCTTTTTTTCTCTCTCATTTTTGTATCTCCCTTTAGTCTACCTTTCTATGTTTCCCCCTTTCTATCCCCTTTCTTGCCTTATTTTCCGTTCCCTCCCTCTTTCTTTCTCATTTTTTGTATCCCCCTTTACTCTGTCTTTCCATCTTTTCTGTCCTTTTTCTTTCACCTCTCTCTCTTCCCTAATCTCACATACTCTGCTTCTCTCCCTCTCTCTCTCTTATCTCCGATTCCCCTACTTGCCTTATTTTCCATTCTCTCCCTCGATCTTTCTCACTTTTGTATCCTCCTTTACTCTGCTTAACCATTCCCCCCTCCTTTCTTTTCTTTCCCCTTTCCTCCTCTTCATCTCTCTCTAAGTTAACAATGTTAATTTAAAATTTAATGAGGTGGCCACCGGCACAGCTGTAAATGTATTTTAAGAAGGAAATGATATACCTAGATGCTATAGATGGCGGAGAGAGAGAGAGAGAGAGAGAGAGAGAGAGAGAGAGAGAGAGAGAGAGAGAGAGAGAGAGAGAGAGAGAGAGAGAGAGAGAGAGAGAGAGAGAGAGAGAGATTGTCTTGAAGTGTAAACTCTTTTTTGTTATTGTTTTCTCATATATATTTTTGTTTGATTATGTAAGGAGTTTCAAGAGCTCCATGGAAAACCATAACGAATTTCCTTCAGTAACCTTCTATGCTTTAAGCTGTGATTTAAAAACTATCGTGTAATTCAGATATCCAATCTTACAACGAGCAACTTGTTATTTACATTTTCTGTGTACACAATTAAATCAACAAATGTTATCACAGATTACATATGAATCGTATTTGACTTTCATTTTTTCCTGGCATATCATAAAAGGGAATATCGATTAGACCTTCACTGCAACTCTTAACACCACAGGCTGCCATTGCAAAGGTAAGGAGAAAGGGTTATGCTAAGCACTGAAACAATTTCACCAGAAATACTGTCCGCGTCTGTACTATTTTACTTTATCATCGTGTGCCTTAGACCTTAACTTACACTGAGCTTGTGTTATTTTTTCCTTACAATTAGGTCCCACTTCATAACCAGCTTGCGTGTGAAGTACATAAGTGTAATTTGTATTTATCATAGTGGACGATCTATTCTAGTACTTTACAATGTACAAAAATATGGGGGATGGGAGGAAATAAGGTAACACACCACGAATTCAAACTCTAGTGGACAACAATAAACGGCGCTATGAACGTAACATTAAGTGATGTGGAAGTCTCCCTTCAGAAGTCTCGTGAACGTCTTCTTGAACTGCTGGTTGGCCAAGGCGTAGCAGAACGGGTTGATGGGGCTGTTGGCGTAGCACAGGAAGTAGAAGAACATGTACACGTGGGCGTTGGTGCACAGGCAGACGGACTCCATGATGGCGATGATGTGGTAGGGCGTCCAGCAGGCCACGAAGGCGCCCATGATCACCGAGATCGTCTTGAGGGCTTTGTTGGCGCGGTTCTGCGACTTGGACTTCTTCTCCTCCTGTTCCTTCTTCTTCTTCTTGAAGCGGATCTTCTTGCCGAGGTTCTTCAGCACGGCCTTCTTATTCTGGGCCTTGTCCTCGTCCTGGCAGCCTTCAGCATCGGCGCTGTGGCCTCTGGGCGTCTTGAAGGGGCTGCTGCAGGAGGCGCTCACGGGGCCCCCGTTGGCGGGCTTGGCGGGCGCGCTGTTGCCCTGAGCCTTCGCCGGCACCACCGCTATCTGCGGGGGCAAGGCGGACGGCGCCAGGGTGATGGCGGTCGTGGGGTCCCTCAGGGGCGGGGTCGGGACCTTCTTCGCCGCCACGGCCGGCTTGGCAGCCTCTTTGACCGGCGTGGGCGGAGGCGGGAGGGGCGGGCTCGAGCCTAAAGTGTTCTTTAAGGGCGGCGAAGCAGGCTTTGGCGTCGAGGCGTTGGAGGAGTCCAGGCCATTTCGGAGTGACCCGTTGCCGTTGTTAGAGGGGACAGGCGTGGGCGTGAGGGTCGCCGACGGGGACGGGGCGGCCGTGGGCGCATCCAATCGGCGGGACGAATCCTCTGGGGACGCCGTGGCGTCGTGGTGCGTCCAGGAGGACGACGGAGGGCTCTCTACAACGGGCGACGGCACGACCACCGAACTCTCGTCCATGAATCGCAGGTCGCTGGTGTCCATGGAAACTACGCAGTCGTAGGTGCTGAGGGTGGGCGTGGTGGGCTTAATGTCCAACGTGGTGGGTCTCTGAGGCGAGAGCGGGTTGTCGGCGAAGGCTGCCGGCGGAGCGATGGCCTCGATGGCGGCTGCGGTGGTAGGCGTCAGGGGCGTGGACGCGGCCAGGGGGTTGAGGCCGGGCTGGAAGGGCGTGGAGGACGACGGGGGAGGGGGCACTATGGGGATGTCGGCCAAGGGGGAGGACAAGGCGCTGGGGACGCCCGAGTTCTGGCCGGAGCCCAGGATGGCGGCCACGGAGTCTGCGGGGACAGGGTGGATGACGGGCAGCGCTAGCAGCGGGTCGCAGTTGTCGGCGTCCAGGAGGCTCTGCTCGGGGATCTTCTTCAGCGCCTCTGGCGGCGGGGACCTCTTGTTGGCTGGCAGAGGCGGAGGCTCAATCTTGGGCAGGCTGGAGCTGCTGTCCCTTTTCTCGTCCTCGCTCTCGATGCCACTGCTGGACTTCTCCTGCTCCTTCTCGGGGTCCTTCTTCATCTCCATGAAGCTGGTGGTCTCTGTGGTGGCCGTTGAGGCGAGCTGCGGCGGCTTCACGAGCGCCTCCTTCGGCTTGTCTTGGCTGAGGAGTGTGCTCTGCGTCTTGGACATTGTTAGGCTGCCTCCTCCACCTCCACCTCCGCCTCCGTTGGCGCTGCTTCCTCCGCCATCTGCACTGCCGCTGCTCTTCCCTGCGAGGCTTGGCGCTGCGGTACTCGACTTGCCTCCTGCTGTTGACGTCAGGGCCGCTGGCGGGGCCTTCTTGTTCCCGTCTGTGGCGCCCGAGGGCTTGAGGTTCATCAAGGCCTGCGCCTGCTTCTTCTTCTCGCGAGACCTCTTGGACATCTCGTAGGCCGTCTGGTAGATCCCGGCATAGAGCACGAACAGGACCCCGAGCGGGATCCAGTAGTAGGCCACGATGAGAGATGTGTTGAACACCGGGTTCTTAAGGAACTGCACCATGCACTCGCCGGGACCGAGGTCGCGGTAGCCGATGAAGTGCTCCCAGCCGAAGATGCTGACGAAGAAGAGCAGCGCGGGCACGATCCACGTGACGACGATCATGATGATGACGCGGTTCTTGGTGCGCCACGAACGGTACTTGGCCGCGATCTTGACGGAGCAGAAGCGGTCAATTGTGATGAGCAGGACGGTGAACTGCGACACGAGGCACACCGTGTAGTCGACGGAGAGCCACAGGTCGCATAAGATGGGCCCGAGGTCCCAGTAACCGATCAGGACGTACACGGTGTAGAAGGGCATCGATACGCTGCCGATCAGGAGGTCCGTGATGGCGAGCGACGCCAGGAAGTAGTTGGAGGGCTGGCGGATGGCGCGCTCGCAGATGAAGGCCAGCAGCACCAGGATGTTGCCGAAGACAGTGATGATGATGCACAGCGATAAACAAACGCCGATAAAGATGGTGGAGGGAAGGCTGAAGGGCGGCGGGATCGGCAGAGGGTCTGCGGTGGAATTGCAAGCAGCGGGCGAGGAGCCGTTCCCCACGCAGCAGGAGGCGTTCGCCAGGAGACACTGCAGATCCAGGTCGCGCAAGTCCCCGGCGCCATCGAGGAGCTCAAGCAGTGTGCCATTGACGACGTCCGTCCAGTTGAGAGGGCGCGAGCCTGCGTAGGGCGTGCCCTCCTCGCCGTCGGAGGGGACAGCTCCCGACTTGGTCTTCCGCCTGTAAGAAGGGAG
>NC_091557.1:25251527-25254027 GCF_042767895.1 Penaeus vannamei
GGGGGAGGGGTTGGGGAAAGGAGAGAGGGAAAAGGGGGTAGGGAGGGGGAATGGGGAAGGGAAGAGGGGGAAAGGGGGTAGGGAGGGGGAATGGGGAAGGGAAGAGGGAAAGGGGGTAGGGAGGGGGAATGGGGAAGGGAAGAGGGAAAAAGGGGGTAGGGAGGGGGAATGGGGGTAGGGAGGGGGAATGGGGAAAGGAGAGAGGGAAAGGGGGTAGGGAGGGGGAATGGGGAAGGGAAGAGGGGGGAAAAAGGGCTAGGGAGGGGGATGGGGAGGGGGGAAAAGAGGGAAAAGGGGGTAGGGAGGGGGAATGGGGGTAGGGAGGGGGGAATGGGGAAAGGAGAGAGGGAAAGGGGGTAGGGAGGGGGAATGGGGAAGGGAAGAGGGAAAAGGGCTAGGGAGGGGGGATGGGGAGGGGAAGAGGGAAAGGGGGTAGGGAGGGGGAATGGGGAAGGGAAGAGGGGGAAAAGGGGGTAGGGAGAGGGAATAGGGAAGGGGGAAAGAGGGAAAAGGGGGATAGGGAGGGGGAATGGGGAAGGGAAGAGGGAAAGGGGGTAGGGAGGAGGGAATGGGGAAGGGAAGAGGGAAAGGGGGTAGGAGGAGGGGGAATGGGGAAGGGAAGAGGGAAAGGGGGTAGGGAGAGGGAATAGGGAAGGGAAGAGAGGGGAAAGGGGATAGGGAGGGGGAATGGGGAAGGGAAGAGGGAAAGGGGGTAGGGAGGGGGAATGGGGGAAAGGAAGAGGGAAAGGGGGTAGGGAGGGGGAATGGGGAAGGGAAGAGGGAAAGGGGGTAGGGAGGGGGAATGGGGAAGGGAAGAGGGAAAGGGGGTAGGGAGAGGGAATAGGGAAGGGAAGAAGGGAAAGGGGGTAGGGAGGGGGAATGGGGAAGGGAAGAGGGAAAGGGGGTAGGGAGGGGGAATGGGGAAGGGAAGAGGGAAAGGGGGTAGGGAGGGGGAATGAGGGAAGGGAAGAGGGAAAGGGGGTAGGGAGGGGGAATGGGGAAGGGAAGAGGGAAATGGGGTAGGGAGGGTGAATGGGGAAGGGAAGAGGGAAAGGGGGTAGGGAGGGGGAATGAAGGGGAAGGGGAAAGAGGGAAATGGGGTAGGGAGGGTGAATGGGGGAAGGGAAGAGGGAAAGGGGGTAGGGAGGTGGAATGGGGAAGGGAAGAGGGAAAGGGGGTAGGGAGGGGGAATGGGGAAGGGAAAGAGGGAAAGGGGAGTAGGGAGGGGGAATGGGGAAGGGGAAGAGGGAAAGGGGGTAGGGAGGGGGAATGGGGAAGGGAAGAGGGAAAGGGGGTAGGGAGGGGGAATGGGGAAGGGAAGAGGGAAAAGGGGTAGGGAGGGGGAATGGGGAAGGGAAGAGGGAAAGGGGGTAGGGAGGGGGAATGGGGAAGGGAAGAGGGAAAGGGGGTAGGGAGGGGGAATGGGGTAGGGAGGGGGAATGGGGAAGGGAAGAGGGAAAGGGGGTAGGGAGGGGGAATGGGGAAGGGAAGAGGGAAAGGGGGGTAGGGAGGGTGAATGGGGAAGGGGAAGAGGGAAAGGGGGTAGGGAGGGTGAATAGGGGAAGGGAAGAGGGAAAGAGGGGGTAGGGAGGGGGAATGGGGAAGGGAAGAGGGAAAGGGGTAGGGAGAGGGAATAGGGAAGGGAAGAGGGAAAGGGATAGGGAGGGGGAATGGGGAAGGGAAGAGGGAAAGGGGGTAGGGAGGGGGAAATGGGGAAGGGAAGAGGGAAAGGGGGTAGGGAGGAGGGTATGGGGAAGGGAAGAGGGAATGGGGGTAGGGAGGGGGAATGGGGAAGGGAGAGGGAATGGGGTAGGGAGGGTGAATGGGGAAGGAAGAGGGAAAGGGGGGTTAGGGAGTGGGAATGGGGAAGGGAGAGGGAATGGGGTAGGGAGGGTGAATGGGGAGGGAAGAGGGAAAGGGGGGTAGGGAGTGGGATGGGGAAGGGATGAGGGGAAGGGGGGTAGGGTGGGGTATGGGGAAGGGAAGAGGGAAGGGGGTTGGGTGGGGGAATGGGTTGGGAGTGGGAAGGGGGTTGGGAGGGGGAATGGGGAAGGGAAGAGGGAAGGGGTAGGGAGGGGGAATGGGGAAGGGAAGAGGGAAAGGGGTAGGGAGGGGGAATGGGGAAGGGAAGGGAAAGGGGGTAGGGAGGAGGGAATGGGGAAGGGAAGAGGGAAAGGGGGTAGGGAGGGGGAATGGGGAAGGGAAGAGGGAAAAGGGGAGATTAGGGAGAAGAAAGAAGGGAGAGAGGGAGAGAGAGGGTAAGGTTAAGGGTGAAGGGGAAGAGGGAGAGGAAACGGGGAAGAGAAGAGGGAAAGGGGGAGATTAGGGGAGAAGGAAGAAGAATAGAGAGAGAGAGGGGAAGGGAAAGGGTGAAGGGGAAGGGAGTGGGGAAAATATAAAAGGGGAAAAGGAAGAAAGGAATGAAAGGAGGAAAAGAGAAAAGAAAGACATGCATAAGAAATCGTAGAAAAGAGAATATCGAAGAAACGAAAGAACACAA
>NC_091557.1:25306527-25314027 GCF_042767895.1 Penaeus vannamei
TGAGGTGAGAAGAGGGGAGGAGGTGGAAGGAAAGATACAAGGGAGGGAGGAAGAGGGGAGGTGGAAAGGAAGGAGAGAGAGGATGAGGAGAGGGAGAAGGAGAGAGAGGATGAGGAGAGGAGAAGGAGAGAGAGATGCGAGGGAATGAGGAAGAGGGCAAAGAGGGTGAGGGGAAGGCTTGAGGGCGAGGGGAGAGGGATAGCGGGATAAAGGGCGAAGAGATGGGAGGAGAGAAGAGAGACAAGATAGAAAAGAAGGTAGGGAACAAAAAAAAAAAAAAAGAAAGAAAAGAAAAAGAGACGAAGGAGGAAGAAAAGAGGAAGTAAAGAAGAAAGGAGGGAGGGGAGAGAGGACGAGAATGAGAAGTAGAGGGGTGTGGGGTGGGATCCTAGAGGTAGGGTTGGGGGCGCGCGGGTGAGAAGTAATTCAAGGAGGGACTGAAGGAGGCTGAGTGAATGGGCGTAAAGAGGTGTTGATTGTTGTTGTTAGAGGGAGAGAAAGAGTGGGAAAGGAGGAAGAGAGAGAGAGAGGGTGGAGGAGAGAGAGAGGCGGAGAGAGGGAGGCAGTGAGAAAGAGAGAGAGAGGATGGAGGAGAGAGAGAGGCGGAGAGAGGGAGGCAGTGAGAAAGAGAGAGAGAGAGGGTGGAGGAGAGAGAGAGGCGGAGAGAGGGAGGCAGTGAGAAAGAGAAGAGAGATAGAGATAGAGAGAGAGAGAGAGAGAGAGAGAGAGAGAGAGAGAGAGAGAGAGAGAGAGAGAGAGAGAGAGAGAGAGAGAGAGAGACGTAAAGTGAGTAGATAAAGAAAAGGAAAGGGAGAAAACCTAAACCGGAAAAGAAAGAGAGAAAAAAAGGTCTTCTTTACCCTATCCTCTTCTTCTCCTCTTTTCCAATAACTTTCTTCCCAGGTTCGCCTAGAAGTCTGCATTGGCCACGGGGAGCCACAGCAGCCAAGCCTCCGTGCCCGCCCCCCCTGGCGCCGTCGATCGCCACTAACTTGCGGGAGAGCGTCCATCAGCTGACCATCGTGTTACAGCCCAAATGAGGGTAATGTGTTGCCTTTTCCTTCATATTTCCCCCTTCTTTTCTTGTCCTTATTTGTGCTTGTTTCTTTTCTCCTCCTACCCTTTCTTCCCTTCATCCTTCTTATCTCTCCTGCTTCCCCAACTTCATTCTTACCCCTTCCTATTATCTTTTCCTCCCTCCCTCTACCTTTTACCCCGTCCCCTCCTCCTCGTCCCTCCCACCTCCCTTCCCCCGTCCGCTTGTCCCCTTCCTACTCTCTCCTCCTCCCCTCTCTCCCTCCTTCCTTCCCTCTCACCACCTACCTCCTTTCTCTCCCTCCCTCTCACCCCCTACCTACCCCTTCCTCCTCCCTTTCCCTTCCATCCATCCCCCTACCCTTCCCCCATCCCCTCCTCCCTCTCCCTCCCTTCCTCCCCTCTCTACCTGTTCCGTTTCCCCTCAAGATCCCCTCAGCTCCCCTCTATTTCCCCTTATGAAGTCTGGGGTCGTGTTTGGGAAGTGATTTGACCAATATAACAGGAAAGCTCCAAGCAGCACTCGTAGTGGCCCGGATTATGAGAGATGGTGGCCTCGTGTGTGTATATAGTGTGTGCTTATCTCTCTCTCTCTCTGTCTGCCTCTTCTCTCTCTCTCTCTGTCTGCCTCTTCTCTCTCTCTGTCTGTCTGCCTCTTCTCTCTCTCTCTCTGTCTGTCTGCCTCTTCTCTCTCTCTTTCTGTCTGCCTCTTCTCTCTCTCTCTCTGTCTGCCTCTTCTCTCTCTCTCTCTGTCTGCCTCTTCTCTCTCTCCCTCTCTATCTATCTGCCTCTTCTCTCTCTATCTCTGTCTGCCTCTTCTCTCTCTCTCCCTCTCTCTCTCTCTATGTGTGTGTGGTGTGTGTGACTGCCTCTTCTCTCTCTCTCTTTCTCTCTTTTTCTTTGTCTACCTCTTCTCTCTCTTCCTCTCTCCCTGTTTCTCCCTATCTTGCTCCCTTTCTTCCTCCCCCCACCTCTTCCTCCCTCATTTTTCTCTCTCTTCCTCCGCCTCTCCCCCCTCTCTTTTTTCTTGTCTCTATCCCCATCTTTCTCTTTCTTTCTGTCTATATACCTGTCTCTCAGAGTCTCTCTCTGTCAGTCTATGTATCTTTTTATCGAGCCATCTATCTATCTATCAATGTGTATGCATATATGGCATAATTATATGTCATCTGAATATATGCGTATATGAATGCAAATATCATTCAAATCAATATATGCTTTTAGTATGCATGCAATGCCTTTATTTTGCAATACATTTAAACATATGAGCGTATATGGCTGTGTGAATGCATGAACTCACCCCGAGTGCATGCAGTATATGCGAACATCCATTCTCGCACACTGGTTCAACCCGGGCATCATTTTGTGCACAGGTATTGTTCAACATGCATGCAACAACAAAGGCAGGCGGGGGCATTCACTTGCATATACACGTCATATCGCAATCTCCGTTGATTTATGTCATGCATCTATATAATCGCATCTAATGTCACTCGCTGCAACGTTTCAACGGAGATATTAAGCTGAACAAGATGAACGATTATGGAATTACTTGATGCCGGGTAATAACAATAACGGTAATGGTATTGCTGGTACTGATGGCATTAATGGTGACTGTATTGATGATGACAATGATGACAATTATGATTATATGGAAGGCCTTGCAGATGAAATTATGATAATAGCAATGATAATGATGATGCATATGATAATAATGATAATGATAATTTTGGAAATGATGATAATAATTTTGATAATGATAATTATGATGATAATGAGAACGATCAATATGAAATGATAACGATAACGATGATGATAATATTGATGATGTTAATAATAGTGATGATAATGGTAATAAAAACAATAATAATCATAAGAATAATATTTTTGATAATAATGATAGCAAGGACGATAGTAGCAATAATAATCATCAATAATGACAATAGAAATGATAGAAAAAAGGTAATGACAATAGTATTGACAATAATAATAATGATATTAGTGTTGATGATGATAATACTAATAATATCAATGTTGATGAAGATGACAACAATGGCAATCCTAATGATGATGATAATGATATTAATGATAATGATAACAATGGCAATAACAATAATGATAATGATAACAATAATGATATTGATAATGATATCAATAATAATAATGATAATGAATATAATGATAATGGTAATGATAATGATAATTACAATAATGATACCAGTGATGATAACAACAACAACAACAGTAATGATAATAATGTTCATAACAGCAACAAGAATAACAACATCACTGATGATAATATAATGAAAGTAATGATAATGCTAATCATAATGATATTAATAATTAATACTAATGATATCATTAGTAAAGAATTGTAATGATAGTAATGATAATCATGATTATTGTAATGCTAATAGTAATAGTAGCAACAAAATATACAATGATACTAGTAACAATTATAATGAAATCTATTCTTATTCCTTCTGTTATTGATATCTTATAATGACTTACCTACCGTGAATAATCATCTTAATACAACTACTGCTTTTTCTTCAAGAAATGATAATAATGATCATAAGAAGTAAAGAAGAAGTAAAAGAAAGAATGGCCGGAGAATAATGAAGAGAAACAATTCCTTCCTTTCGTGTCAGGTGCCGTTCGTGTGTCTGTTATAAGTCACCTTCCTGTATCTGTTATGTTACCCCGCCCCCCATTTCCTGTAACCACGCCCCCGTGCCCCCCTTTCCTGTAACCACGGCCCTCATTGCCCCCCCCCTCTTTCCCGTAACCACGCCTCACTGCCCCCCCCCTCCTGTAACCACGCTCCTGTCCCCCCATCCTGTAACCATGCCTCCTTGCCCCCCTCTCCTGTAACCACGCCTCCCTGGCCCCACCCCTCCTGTAACCACGCCCCTTGCCCCATCCCCCTTCTTCAAAAATACACGTATTTCTGACGAAGATATATGCGAAACCGTTCAAATACATCTCTTGTACTGCGAAGATATCAATTCTCATTCATACATTTGTCACGGTGAATACGGTGCATTTTGTCCCCTTCCTGCAACGCTGACCCTACTCATTCCCCATCTGGAACTGTCTTCATTTCCTTTTTTTTCCTTGTAATCCTACTTGTCCACACACCTTCCCTAATCCCCTCCTATGCAGTACATTCCTCCTCCTCTACTTCTTTCTTTCCCTCCTTTCTCTCCTTCCCCGAATTTTGTTTCCCCTCTCATCCTCCGCTCTCTCTTTCCCACGCCTCTGCCCCCCGAACCAATTTCCTCCTCATTTTCCCTCTCCTCCTCCCCTACCTCATTTCCTCCCCCTTCTCTTCTCCCTCTTTTCCCTTCTCCTCCTCCTCCTCCACTTCTGAGCCCCCTACACTTCCTCCTCCTTCTTCTCCTCCTCCTCCCTCACCCTTCTCCGCCTATGTCTCTCCCCCAACTTCTTCCACCTCCTCTCCCCTAATACCTCCCCCCTTTCCTCCCCTTGTCCTCCTCCCCCTCCCCCCCCCCTCCCCATCCCTGTCAAGTAATGTCAAAGTCATGCCAGGCCGACGTGTCCTTTCCCTGTCACGCAAAGACCACGTTAACATATTAAGACGCGGTCGCTGCGTGCTCGCTGTCTCTTTCTTTTACTATTTCTTCCGTGTTTTTTTAATCTATTTGTTTCTGTTTGATTATTGTCTTTATTTATGTTTTTCTTAGGTTTCATCTCCTTTCTTTCTGGTGCTTTGTCTGTCTGTCTAGATGTCTCTTTCTGTTGTTGTTTCTTTTCTTATTTGTCGTCAATTTTTTCTGTCTTAGTATGTCTGCTTCTTTCTGTTATTCTGTATTCATTACTTATTTTCAATTGTTTTTCTTTTATTCCATTTCTATTTCCTATTTTAAAAACGTTTTTATATGTTTCTTTGTAAATGTGTGTTTGTGCTCATTTGTATGCTTGTCTCGTGTTTTTTTTCATTGATGTCTTACTTATACAGATTGATTTGGGTCATCGGATTCTATTACATATTTTTCACATTCTCTCTCTCTCTCTTTCTTTGTCCTTCTCCCTCTCTTTCATTAAATGGAAGAAGAAAAATAGAAGAAGAAACAAACAAACAAAAAAATACCCCCCAAAAAACAGAGAACTAGTAGTAGCAGAAGAAGAAGAAGAAGAAGAAGAAGAAAAAGAAGAAGAAGAAAAAAATCACAGGAAATGAAGCGAATAAAAAAAAAAAAAAAAAAAACTACCAGTTCTCCCTAAACATCCGTTTTCTTCCAGGCTTCCTCCCGTCCAGCGCAGCGTTCGGCGACCATTAATCACCACAGCAGCCTCCACTCCTTCTCCGGCCATGAATATTTCGCTGTAAATGTTTCCTCGTAAGCGATCCAGTGTCGGAAGGTCAACAACTTAGAGCGAGGGGGAAGGGAGAATGGGAAAATTGGGGTGAAGGGGGTTGGGGGAGGGAGAAAGAGGGAGGGGGAGGAAGGAGAGAGATAGGTAAGGTTGGGGAGGGAGAAAGATAGGTAAGGTGGGGGGGGGGAGGGAGGAAGGAGAGAGATAGGTAAGGTGGGGGATAGAGAAAGAGGGAGGGGAGGAAAAAGAAAGATAGGTAAGGTGGGGGAGAGGGAGAAAGAGGGAGAGGAAGAAGGAGAAATATAGGTAAGGTGGGGGGAGAGGGAGAAAGAAGGAAGGAGTAGGGGAAGAGGGGGGCATTGGGTGGAAGAGAATGGGGGAAAGGGTAGAGATGGGGAAGAGGGAGAAGGGGAAAGGAGGGAGAATAAGTGAAGGAATAAGAGGAAAGGGAGGTAGGGAGGAGGGGAAGGGAAAAGAAAAGAGGGAGTGGGGGAGGGAAAGGTGAATGGGTGAAATGGGAAGAACGAAATGGGGAAATAGGAGAGTTGGGAAAGAAGTGGAAACAGATAGAGACGATAACGGGACAAAGAAGAAAGAAGAGGTAAATGTATCAAGGTTAATGTATCAAGTCTATATTATGCTTTAATGATTGTTTTTCTTTGTATTCAGTAACGGAAATTATGATTATACAAAAATGCAAAAAAGAAAATAAAGATGGATAGCGAGATAAGTGGATTGGGAAGCCGATATATCAATAAGAAAAATAAGATACATTAATCTCCATCAAAATTCTTCTTGTCTGTATCCCCTCTCGCCCTGCCCTCCCCCCTCCACTTCCCTACCTTCCTCCCTCTCCCCCTCCACCACTCTTCCCTCTCTTCTCCACTCTCCCCCGCCTCCTCCCTCCCTCCCTCCCTCTCCCCCTCCACCACTCTTCCCTCCCTCCCTCTCCCCCTCCACCACTCTTACCTCCCTCCCTCCCTCTCCCTCGATCCTTTTTACTTTCTTTCAACCCTTCCCCTTCTCTGGCCCTTGCTCCCTATTACCCCACTGCTCCTTCTTACCTTCTCATCTTCATTCACCTCCATTCCCTCTTCCTTCTATCTGCACCCCCCCCAGTCACATATATTCTTTCTCTCTTTCCCCTACACATTCTCCCTTTCCCGTTCCTCCCTTTTCAGTCCCCATTTCCCTTCTTTCTCCATTCCCCTATCGCTCCATCTACCCGCATCACATCCCATCCCCTCCCTCCTCCACGCCTCATCATCATCCTTCTCTTATTCTCCCTTCCATCTCTTCCTTCCCCATTACCTCACCCCTACCCACCCCTTCTGCCCTCTACCCCATGACCTTATCCTCCCTTTCACCCCTTCCCCCCATCCCCTCACCCCTTCCCCATCCCCCCTCTCTTCTCCCCGTCCCCACCTCCCCTCACTTTTCCCCCACGACTTCCCCCTCCCCACCTTCCCTCCCTTCTCCCCCATGACCTCCCCCTCCCCACCTCCCCTCCCTTCTCCCCCATGACCTCCCCCTCCCCATGACCCCTCCTCTCGCCCCCCTCCCGTCGTCTGCGTGAGTGAACCGTGTCTCTTCATTTGCATCTTGTCTACATCACAATGAAGCACAAGTCTGACTGGCAGCATCTTGAGGGCTTCATCTGAGGGGATCTTAGCATGAGGAGGAAAAGGGGAAGGATGCTCGGCTAAATAGGATGGGAGAGGGAAGGGTAGGGGAGGGGAGAGGAAGGGAGTGGTGGGGAGAGGAGGGGAGGGGAGAGGAGAGAAGGGGAGGGAAGGGGATGGGAGAGGAGGGGAAGGGAGGGGAGAACGATGATAGGGGGGGAGGGGAGGGTATTGGAGAGGGGTGAGGGGAGGAGAGGGGAAGGGAGGTCAAGAGAGAGGAAATCACTAATTTCTGATTTTTACATTGTAATCTTTTTTTTCTGTCCATGCATTATTCATCAACCTTTACTGTTATTCCATTAATCTTTATATATGGAAATATTCATGACTTTTTTATCGCCATCATTATTGTCGTGATATTGATGCTGATGATAGGGCCACTTATAAAGATATGATAATGACTAAGATGAAGATAAACTGTGATAATGTTGACAATGATAAT
>NC_091557.1:25339027-25344027 GCF_042767895.1 Penaeus vannamei
AGAGCAAGAAGGAAGAAGAAAGAGGAGGAAGAGGAGGAGCTGGCGAGCTGCCCGGGAGGATCAGACAGCTCTCTATCGCGGCTTGAATTCACCTCTCTCCCCCTCCCCCCCCCCTTCCCTCGATTCCCCACCCCCTTCCCTCTCTCCCCCTCCCCCACTTCCCTCGTCCCCCTCCTTTCCCCTCCCCCTTCCCTCGTTTCCCCCTTTCTCCTCTTCCCCCAACCATCCCTTGGCCCCTTCCTCCTTTCCCCTCCCTCTTCCCCCTTCCCCTTGTTTTCCCTCTCCCCCTTCCCCTCCTCCCCCCCAACCATACCTTGGCTCCTTCTCCCTTCTTCTCCTCCTTTCCCCTGTCCTTCTCCCTCCTTTTCCTCGTTTTCCTTCCTTTCTCCTCTTTTCCCTAAACCATCCCTTGGCTTCTTCTCCCCTTTTCCTTCTCTCCTTTCTCTTTCCCTCCAAACATCCCTTAGTTCCCTCTCTCTCTCCTCCAGTTCCCCTCCTCCCCCCCCTAACCATCCCCTAGCTCCTCCCTTCCTCCGCCCTCCCTTCTCCTCTCTTTCTCCCCCCTCCCCTTTCCCTCCCCCAACCATCCCTTCCCCCTCCCCTTCCCCTCGATTTCCCTCTCCTCCCCCCCTTCCCCCCTTTCCCCTCCCCCAACCACCCCCTCTCTCCCTCCCTCCCTCCCTCCCTCCCCCCTCACCTAAAAGGAACTCCCCGCTGACTGTTGACTGTTTCCGCAGATACAGAATGGACTCTCAACTCCTCTCACTCACTCCCCCCCTTTCCACATTATTTGTTATCCCCTTTCCTCTCTTTTATTCCCCCATGCTCCTCTTTCGTCCCCCCTTTTCTTTCTTCCCCATTTCATACTTCCCTCCTTCATTCCTCGTGTTTTTTTTCTCGTTCGTCTTCTTCGCTCTTCCCAGCTTTCCCTTTTCCTCACTCTCTTCCTTTGTCTTCCTTCTTCATTTTTTCCCCTTTGCCTTTTTCTTTTTCCATATTTCCTATTCCTATATCCTTCTCTCTTCTTTCTTCTTCTCTCTGTCTCCCTTCCCTCCTACTCTTACCCTTTCCCCTTTCTTCCCTCCTTCTCTTTCTCTTTCTTCTCTCCTTCTCTTCCTCTTTCTTCCCTCCTCCTCTTCCCATCTCCTCACCCCCTTTCTTCCCTCAACTTCCCCACTTTCTTACACACCCTCTCTCCCCTCTTCCCCTTTCCCTCCTCCTTTCTTCTCTTTCCTATTTCCTAATTCATCCTCTCCCCTTTTCCCCCTCGTCCTGCACCCCCTCCCTCCCTTCTCCCTCCTCTCCCCCCTCATCTCTCCGCCCTCCCCCCTTCTCCCTCAAATGTCGATCCTCATTTGTTTCGGTGAGAGGGTGAAGAGGGGGGGGGGAGGAAAGGGGAAGGGGAGGAAGTGAATGTACGTAAAGATTTTCTTGCTTTTACATTTATTGTTCGTATTGTTATTGCCATATTTGGTTCGTTTAGGATTATTACGGAGATGCAGATATAGTAATTATTGTCAATCATTTTTCTTGTCATTGATATCATCATCCTCCTCATCCTCATTACTATCATCATCATCATTATTAATATCATTATTATCATTATTATCATCGTCATCATCATTACTATCATCATTATTATCATAAATATCATCATTATTATTATCATAATCCTTACTAATATTATCATCTCTATCTTTATTTTTTATTATCATTATCATCATCCTTTCTAATATCAACATTGCTATCTCTATTTTAATTATTGTCATTATCATTGTTATTAAGATTATCAATATTATCATAGCTATTTTATTGCTACTACTGTTATCATTATCGTCATCATCTTTATCATTATCATTATCATCGGTGTTATTATTATAATTATTATCATTATTGTTATTATTGCTATTATTATCATCATCATTATTATTCTTATGATCCTCATTATTATCACTATCAATATCATTATCAACATTATTATTGTTAACATAATTATCACTATCATCATAACCATGATTATGACTAATATTAATGTTATCATCATTATCACCATCAGTTTTGTTTCTTTTGATGATATCATTATCATCATTATCAATCATTGTTATTATTATTATTGTTATCATTATCATTATTATTATTATTATTGTTGTTGTTATAATTATTATTGCTACATTCATTATTATTATTATCATCAGCAGCATCCTCATCCTCATTATTATTATTATTATTATTATTATTATTATTATTATTATTATTATTATTATTATTATTATTATTATTATTATTATTATTATTATTATCATTAATATTACTATCATTATTATTACTACTATCATAATTATTATTATCATCATCATCATTGTTGTTATCATCAATGTCATTATTGTTATTATCACGGTCACTATTATCATCATTATCACTATCTTATCATTATCATAATTATCATTGTTATTACAATTATTTCAGTATAATCATTATCATTATCAAAATAATGAAAATAACAATAACAATGATAACAAAAGCAACAACAAAACAATGACATCAACGTTTAAGATGATAATATTGATAATGATAATGATGATAATAGTAATAATGATGATGATGATATCAATACTAACAATAATAACAATAACAACAATAACAATGATAGCAACAAAAATAATATAAATAATGATAATACTTATAAAAACAAGAACAATAATAATGACGGAGATAAAGTTAATAACAATAACAATAATGATAATGATGATAACACACAACAGTAATAAAGACGATAATAATAATAACAACAATGGTATCAATGACCTCTCTCCCTCTCCCTCTCCCTCTCTTTTACTCCCTCCCTTTCTCTCTCCTTCTCTGTGTTTCTCCCCCCGGTTGGCCAAGGTGCAGAAGAGATCTTGGAGGAGACAAAGGCAGTGAGAAACGATGGGGGGATGGGGGGGGCACAGTAACTGACTGCCGGGGTGGGGGATAGGAGGGGGTTGGGTGATGGATGAGGAAAGTAGGTGAGGAGAGAGAGAGAGAGAGAGAGAGAGAGAGAGAGAGAGAGAGAGAGAGAGAGAGAGAGAGAGAGAGAGAGAGAGAGAGAGAGAGAGAGAGAGAGAGAGAGAGAGAGAGGGGGGGAATTAGAAAGAAAGAGATGGGGATAGATAGAGAGAGAGAGAGAGAGAGAGAGAGAGAGAGAGAGAGAGAGAGAGAGAGAGAGAGAGAGAGAGAGAGAGAGAGAGAGAGAGAAAGAGAGAGAGTGGGGGGGGGGATAGAAAGATATAAAAGAGATGGGGGATAGAGAGAGAGAGAGAGAGATATATATATATAGAGAGATAGATAGATAGAGATGTAGAGAGAGAGAGAGAGAGAGAGAGAGAGAGAGAGAGAGAGAGAGAGAGAAAGAGAGAGAGAGAGAGTGATATAAGAGAGAATGAAAAAGAAAGAAAAGTCACACACAAAAACACACACAACAAACGCACACGCTCACACGGTTCACTTCCTCTCCTCTTCCATTTCCTTTTTACCCATATATCTGCCTCCTATTTGTTATCGACACTTTTAAAACAACATGATTTATTGTTCCCTTTTCGACAATTTCTCTCATTGAATCATCCTTGAGCAAGATGGTTCATAAATTTGCATATATCCCTTTCTTACCCCATTTGCTGACGTTGGGTAGAAGACCGGGGTGAGGAGAGGGGGAGGGGGGTCACTGCTCTCGCTTTTCTCTCTGTTTATGTTTTTTTTTCTATTTTCGTTTTGTTTATTATCTTTTATTCTGTTTATTTCTTTGTTGTTTCTGTCTTTCTTTCTCCATTTCTTTTTTTTCTTTGTATCTTTTTCTTCATTTTCTCTTTTCCCTATATTTGCGGCTTTAATCTTTCTCTTTATCATAAATTTTCCTCTCTCCCCCCCCTCTCTCTCTCGTTTCCCTTCCCTCGCCATTCTATCTCTCTTCCTTCTTTCCCTCTCATTTTCCTATTTCACCCCTTATACCCCCCCTCCCCATTCTCTGTCTTTCTCTCTCTCATCCTCTTTCCCTCTTATTTCTCTATTTCTCCTCTCCTGCCCCTCCTTCCCTCCCTACCATCCTCCCTCTCTCTCTCTCTCTCTCTCTCTCTCTCTCTCTCTCTCTCTCTCTCTCTCTCTCTCTCTCTCTCTCTCTTACTCTCTCTCTCTCTCTCTCTTTCTCTCCCTCTCTCTCTCCCCCCTCCCTCTCTCTCTCTCCCCTCCCCTCTCTCCTTCTCTCCTCCCTCTTCATTCTTTCCCTCTCCTCCATTTCTCCCCTCCTCCCTCTCCCCTCGCCATTTTCCCCTTGCTCTGGGACGTCTATTCACTTGCTCAACAAATTTATGATCCACAAATCTACTTCAACTGCAGCCATTCAGTTATATACAGAATATATATGTTGATTTTTTTTCTTTTATTTGAGTTTCCCCTTTCGGTGATGGAGAGACTTTTCACTTTTATTGAGGAAAATAATAGTTATTCAATTTGTTTAATCTTTTAAGGTACTTTAAAGGAATATTTGGAGGAGTTTGTTTTATTTACTTAAAGGAAATATGTCATCCTTTTTAAAAATAATTTTCGTGTTTAGTTTTTTTATTTATCTTATCATTATTATTCTTATTTTTTTTTTTTTGAGGGGGAAGGGAGGATTTGATTTTGTTTCTCTTCCTATTTTCTTTATTTTGCTACTAATTTTCTCTTTTTCTTCTTACCGGTGTTGTTATTCTTACTGTTTATCTTATAATTATCCTCTTTATTATTGCTATTATGATGTTACTTTTTATTATTGCTATCATCAATATTGTTATTGTAATCATTACCATTGTTTCTATCATTATCAATATTTTCATTTTTATTATTATCATCATTGATATAATCATCATTGCTATTATCATTTCCATTATAGTGATCGTCATTAATATTGTTTTTATTATCCTTTTTTTGTGATATTTCATTACTAATATTTTTATTATTATCATTGTTGTAAATATCATTTCCAT
>NC_091557.1:25394027-25396527 GCF_042767895.1 Penaeus vannamei
ACACCACATCAAAATCATCACCAAATCAACATTGTCAACCCCGCAGAAAATGATAAACACAATCATACCAACGAACACGAGGACAACAACAACAACAACAACAACAACAGCAACAACCAAATGACTTTGTTTACCCACCACAGATAACGAGCAATTAGGCCCTAAGGGTTTAAAGAGAGTCCGAGTTAATGTCATTGCTTTCCATGGAATAGGCATGCTAAAAGGGGAGATAATGAGGGTGTTACAGGCATAGGGGGGGTACCTGGGGGGGAAGTGAGGGGAAATGGGGTTTGTGGGAGGAAAATTGGAGGCATGGGGGAAGGAAGGGGGGCAGCAGAGAGAGGGGGAGAGGGTTGCTAAAGGGGTGGGGGGAGAGTTGGAGGGGTGGGTGAGGGCTTGGAGAGGGCTGCTAAGGGGAGGGAGGAGTGTTGGAGGGGTGGGAGAAGGTTGCTAAGGGGTGGGGTGTTGGAGGGGGTGGAGAGGGTTGGGGAGTGGTTGCTAAAGGGAGGGAGGAGTGCTTGGGAGGGGTCTGAGAGGGTTGCTAAAGGCAGGGAGAGTGAGTGTTGAAGGGGTGGGAGAGGGTTTCTTAAGGAAGGTGTGGAGGTTGAAGGTTGTAGGGAGATTGGGGTCAGAGGCTGGGGTTTGGGGAGTGTTGGGTCAGAAGGTGGGGTTGTCAATAGGAGGCTGATATAGGGAGGTGGGGTTAGCGGGAGGTGGGGAGATGGGGAGATTGGGGTGGGGAGTGGGAAGGGGGAAAAGGGATGATCAGAGAAGTTCTTTTGTTTTATTAAAGAAGGGCTGGGAGGGGTGGGGATGGAGGTGGGTTGTAGCGGTTGGATAAGGGAAGCTTAGGGGGGAGGGTCAGGGAGAGGAGAGACGGAATAGAGGGAGTGGAGTATATTGGTTGGGGGTTAAGTAGGTGGGTTAAGCGAAGGTTTGAGTCAGGGAATGAGAGAGAGACGGGGGGGGGGGCGATAGGGGGAGGTTAATCAGCTCTATGTTTAAGGAAAAACAACTGAAATGACTTATGGTTCATTTATAGCCTCTGGCGAGTAGACTGAAGGGCAAATGCGAGAGGGCGAGAGCAAGCGAGCGATATATATAGAGAGACAGATAGATAGATAGATAGATAGACAGATAGAAAGAGAGAAGGAGATGTAAGTAAATGAAAGTAAGAAAGATACAAGGAAATAGGGGAATAAGATAAAAAATAACAGAAAAATGGAGAATATGTTAAAAAGAAAGTAAGAAAGATACAAGGAAATAGGGGAATGAGATAGAAATAACTGAAAAATGGAGAATTTGTTAAAAAGAAAGTAAGAAATATACAAGGAAATAGGGGAATGATATAGAAATAACAGAAAATGGAGAATTTGTTAAAAAGAACGAAAGAAAGAGAGAAATCCCAGAGACCAAAACAATGAAATCCCCCCTTCACCCCCCACCCCCATCTCCCCCTGTCTGGCGCCATCACTCTTTCTCCATCTTTCTACTTCAACCTAATCTCTTCTCTCTTCATTTGTTTCCGTCTTCCACCCTCCCTTACTCCCTCTGTCTCTCCCTCTCTCCTCTTTCTGTCTACTGCCCCTTCCTTTCTTCCTTCGTCCTTTCCCTATCCTCCTTATCCCTCCTTCGCCTCTCTTTCCATCCTTCTCATATTTCTCCCCATACTTTCTCCTCTTCCTCTTCCTCATTCCTTGTTTCTTCCCATTCCATATCTCTCCTTTCTTCTTCCTTCCCATTCCTTAACCCCTTTCTCTTTCTCCTTCTCCTCTTCTCCTTTATCTTGCCCTCCCTTTCTCATACCACTCTTACTATTTCCTCCTTTCTTTTTTCTCTTCCTACCATTCCCTCCCTTTCCCCCCTTCATATTCTTCCTCTCTCTCCCATTTCTCCTTTCTTTCTAATCATTCCCCTTCCCACTCCTTCTCCCTCCATTCTCCCCATCCCACTCCCACTTCCCATCCCACTCTGACTCACTCCGCTACCGCCCCCTCCCTTAGTCTATTCTCCCTTCCTCCTCCTCAGTCTATCTATCCACTCCTTCCTCTTCTAGTCTTCTTCTCCTCTCTCCCACTCCTTAGTCTTCTATCTTTCTCTCCCTCCTTTTAGACTTCTCTCCTCCCTCCCCCTCCTTAGTCTTCTCCCCCTCCCTCCTTAGTCTTCTCTTCCTTCCCCCTCCTTAATCTTCTACCCCTCCCCCCTCCTTAGCCTTCTCCCTCCCCCCTCCTTAGCCTTCTCCCTCCCCCTCCTTAGTCTCCCCCCTCCTCCTTTCCTGTCCGTCACCATAAGCCGCAGCTTCTGAGATGTCAAACGGGCTTCTTGATCCTATTAACTGGTAGGGAGGGGAGGAGGGGAAGGGAGAAGGGGGGAGGGGGGAAGGGGGGAAGTGCGGAAGTCAGACTCGAAGTCGCATTCCTCGAGGGTAACGGGGATTCGGGGAGAGGGGAGAGGGGGAGAAGGGGGAAGGGTAGGGAGTAGATGGAGGAGGGACGGAGGG
>NC_091557.1:25404027-25406527 GCF_042767895.1 Penaeus vannamei
ACACACAGACACACACACACACACACACACGTACACACAGACACACACACACACACACACACACACACGTACACGCACGCGCCCGCGAGAGAGAAGGTACGTTACACGTGTGCAAGTGAGTGCACACGGGTAAAAGATTTACAAAAGAAAGAAAAATATAAAAGCCCGCCTATCCCTCCCTCCCCTCCTCCCACCTTGCGCTCCACTTCTCCTCCTTTCTCCTCCCAGGGCCTTCCCTCCCCCTCCCCGCCCTCTAACACTCACCCCCTCCCTCCTCCCTCCACTCCTCTCCTCCACCTCCCCCCTCCTCCTCCTCCTTCCCCCCCCTTCCTCCCACCTCCCTTTCAAGCCCTCCTCCCTCCCTCCACCCCTCTCCCCCTCCCCCCCTCCTCCTTCCCTCCATC
This sequence comes from Penaeus vannamei, assembly GCF_042767895.1. Lineage (NCBI taxonomy): Eukaryota > Metazoa > Arthropoda > Malacostraca > Decapoda > Penaeidae > Penaeus > Penaeus vannamei. Next base: position 25,404,432 of record NC_091557.1, read on the forward strand.
CATTCCCTTCCCCTTTCCACCTTCCTACTACCCTCCTCCCTCCCTCTCCTCCACTCCCTCCTCCACCTCCCTACCCTTCTCCTCTCCTCCACTCCCTACCCCTCCCTCCCTCCCTCTCCTCCACTCCTTCCTCCACCCTCCCTTTCCTTCTCCCTCCCTCCCTCCCTACCACTCCTTCCTTACCCCTTCCTCTCCTCCACTCCCCTCCTCCACCTCCTACCTCCCTCCTCTTCCCTTCTCTCCTCTCTCCAGCTCCTTCCTCCCCTTCCTCCACTCCTCTACACCTCCCTACCCTCTCCTCCACTCCTCCTCCACCTTTTCCCCTATCCCTCCTCCCTACCTCCTCCCTCCCTCCCTACCCTCCCCCCCCTCCCATCAACACCCCTCTCCCCTCGCCATTTTCCACCTTCTTTTTAGGACAAAGAGACCAGATACTACAGCAAAAAGTGTCGTAATGTTTTTCCTTGAAGACTCCAGTACTCAGACAACCGGGCCAGAAACGAACGGCTCAGTTATTCTTTCTCGTTTCAAAAGACGAAAGCCTTTATGGAAGTTTCCGTCAGGGGGGAGGGGGGAGGGGAGGGGGAGGGGAAGGGGGAGGGTGAAGGTGTGGGAAATAGAGAGAGATGATGGGGGGGGGGAAGGGAAGGGCAGGGAGATGGGAAGGGAAAGGGAGGGAGAGGGGGGAGGGGGAAGGGGGAGGGGGAGGGGGAGGGTGAAGGTGTGGGAAATAGAGAGAGATGGAGGGAGGGGACAGGGCAGGGAGATGGGGAAGGGAAAGGGAGGGAGAGGGGGAAGGGGAAGGGAGAAGAGGAGGGGAGAGTGGTGAAGGTGGGAAATAGAGAGAGATGGGGGAGGAAGGGCAGGGAGATGGGGGAAGGGAAAGGGGAGGGAGAGGGGGAAGGGAAGGGGAAGGGGAAGGGAGAGGGGAGAGAGAGAGGGGGAAGGTAGGAAGGAAAGGGGAGGGGGAAGGAAAGGGGAGAGAGAGAGAGAAGGGGAGGGGAAGGGGAAAGGGCAGGAGGGATGGGAGAGGCAGGGGAAAGGGGATGGAGATGTGAGGAAGCAGGAAGGGACCAAAACAAGGAGGGAAATGAAGATAGGGAAGAAGGGAGCAAGAGAGGAATGGAGGAAGGAATGAAGAATAGGGAGCAAGGAAGGGAGATAAGGAGGCTAAAGGAGGAAAAGAGAAAGAAAGGAAATGAGGGAGTGTGAGAAGAGGGAGAGAAGAAGGGAGGAGGGAGAGAAGAGAGACAAGGATGCAGGGGGGATGGGGAGAAAGGGAAGGGGAGGGGGAAAAACTGGAGGAAGGGAGGAAAATAAAGGGGGTAGAGGAAGGTGAGAGAAGAAGGGAGAGGGAGGGGAGACAGGAGGCTGAAACAAGGTCGGGAAAATACTTTTCAGGAGGAAGGATTTAATTGAAATTGGAGTTCGATGAAAATAGTGTACCTTTTTCTTTTTCTGTATTTAGGCACAAGAATCTAAAGCAGTAATAGCATACTGCAGCCTGGGAGAAGACTGAACAAGTTGAAGGTAAAGGTAGACATAAACAATTGAGATGTACTCACGTGCAAGCACACAAAATTCGAACGAGAGAGAGAGAGAGAGAGAGAGAGAGAGAGAGAGAGAGAGAGAGAGAGAGAGAGAGAGAGAGAGAGAGAGAGAGAGAGAGAGAGAGAGAGAGAGAGAGAGAGAGAGAGAGAGATGGTGGAGATATATAGATAAATAGATAGATAGATAGATAGATAGATAGATAGATAGATAGATAGATAGATAGGTAGGTAGGTAGGTAGGTAGATAGATAGATAGATTGATAGATAGATAGATAGATAGATAGATAGATAGGTAGACAGATAGATTTAGATAGATAGATAGATAGATAGATAGATAGATAGATAGATAGATAGATATAGATATAGATATATTGATATGTATATAAATACACACTCACACTACAAATTGCGTACATGCTTATGTTGAGGAAAGAAAGGACGAAAGTAACGAATAATGAAAAGGTAAGAAAATGCAAATAAGGAAAAGGTCACAGGGTCTCTATCTCTCTTTCTTTCTCTCTTCACTTCTCTTCTCTTCCTTTCTCC
>NC_091557.1:25419027-25422327 GCF_042767895.1 Penaeus vannamei
AGAGAGAGAGAGAGAGAGAGAGAGAGAAGAAACTTGAACTGCAGTAGCCATATCTATGCTTCCCCCAGAGCACAGACAGGAAAAAGAAAGGTGCGTGGGGAGAGGGGAGTCGTTCGACCCCCCCCCCCCTTCAGACTTCCTTCAGCCCCCTCCCCCCTCCCTGGTTCCTTCTACCATGTCTCTCCATTCTGACGCCTGGCCCGAAGCCAAAGCCATTATCAAGTGATTAGATAAGGACACGGTGATGGGAATGGACATAATGTTCCCCTTCCTGAAACCTTCAGACCAACACTTACACTGCGTTCGTATGTGTGGCTGAGTATGCGGGGGTATTCTTTCCCTGGCGTCTGTTGAGCTAAATACACTATATATGCCCTATTATCTACGTAAAGTACAGACATATATTCATACACATGTACAGTCATATAGCACAAACACACGCGCACAAAACTTACGAAGGACACGTACACACTCACACACTGTAAACCAGCTCTGTCTAGATCATATAACTGTATTCTACATATTTAGCCAAGAAGAAGCCACACTCGAACATTAATCTTCAATAAAGGAATCAAGACATTTTGGTTGTCTGCCTTAAACCCTAAGCTTGCCATCCACCATACTCTTGTAGGACCCACCATTGGCCGCCTACACACGCACACGCATTAAACATACATCCACAGACAGACACACTTGCATACATCCAAAAAATAAGTAAACAAACCGTGAAAAATGAGTGTAAAATGCTTTTAATCTCATTCGCTTAATCACAGACACAACAAACAGTGTATTTACCAGATTTAGAGTATAATACATACGCCCCCACCCTTTTATTTGCTAATGACCCCTCCCCCACAATACCTTAATCTCCCCCTCCCTCGCCCCCCCTTCCCCTCTTTCACCCGTAACCATCCTTCTTTTGTGTTCAAAATAATCTCAAACAAAATCTGATTTTGTGCCAGGCTTTGGGAAGCTTATATACAAGAGACACTGGTGTCATGGTAAAACTATTTTCAGTACATTCAAATTTTAATATTAAACACACACACACGCACGCGCGCGCGCACACACACACACACACACACACACACACACACACACGCACACATAGACAGGCAAGACTAGAAAAAATAAAGAGGAAAATGATAAAAAACGCAATAAAATAAAGAAAACAATTTAATGGCAGATATAGAATATATTAAAAATTATAATAATGGTGATAATGATGACAATATAAGTTATAATAACATTGATAATGATAAAATGGTGATTATGATGATAACGATAATGATAATACGGATAAAAACAAAAATACTTATTTTGATAATAATAATGATAAAGCTGAAAGCTAAAATGCTTACTTTGATAATGATAATGATGACGATAATAATAATAACAACACCAATGATGATAAGGATAATAATGATAACAATAAGGATAATAACAGTAGTTTCAATGATGATGGTGACTATTGTGGTAATGACGATAATAAAAATGATGATAATCATAAAAATGATAATGATAATGATAAAAGTAACAATGACGATAATGATGACAACAGTAATACTAATGATAGAAATAATACAGTAGAGAACATAATAATGAAAAAAAAAAAACTGATGATAATAGTAACTGTAGTAACGACGGTATCAATAGTAATAACAACAAAAGAAACAGTCGTAGTGGTAATAATGATGATGATAATGAAAATTATCACAATAATAATCTTAATGTAAGATGTAAAAATGTTATGATGAAATAAGTAATTTGAAAAAAAAAAAGATAAAGGGAATAAAGCGATGTGTTTTAAAATAACATTATGATAAAATGATTTAATAATAATGATAATAATGGCAATGATAAACAATTAAGATAATGACAATAACATTAATGATGATGATGATGATGCTAATGATAATGATAGTAATAGCAATGGTAATAACAACAAGAACAACAATGATAATAATAAATATAATAACAAAACAATGATGAAAACAATAATAACAATAACAATGATAATAACGATAATAATAATGATAACAATAACAATGATAATAAAAATATCAATAGCAATATTGATAATGATAATAATGATACTGCTACTACCACTAAGGATAACAATAGAAAATGATAATCGTGATGGCCAAAATGATAATGATAATAATAATAATAATGATAATTTTGTCTGCCACAGTGGATCAGCATCTTCCAATTTGTTCTATCCTCAGCCACTTCCTCTGTCTTGCATGTCCTCTTGCATAGCCTCTCTAGGAAAAAAAACATGAACCTTTCTTTTGATGATGGTAATAATGATAAGAAGAGAAGAAAAAAAAAAAAAAAAAAAAAAAAATGAAAGGGGGAAAAAAAAAAAAAAAAAAAGGAAAGAACAACAAAAACGGTATATGATAATGGTCGTAGTAGCAGTTATAGCATCAATAGTAGTAATGATGACAATAACGGTAACAACAACTACAAAAACAACCGAGCTACAGAAAGGATAATGCCATTGATGATAACAACATCAATAATAAAAATGATTATTTGAAGAGACTCGAAAAGAAATAATGACAAGAAAAGAAAAGAAAATCTCTGTGAGAAAGGAAAGAAAGAAGAATGGAAATGAGGAAGGGTGAAAAGGGAGCGGCACAAGGTTCGGCAAGAAAGCAGGAAGAAGATATAGTGGAAAGAGTAAAAGAAAATGCGAAGGAATTGGAGAAAAAGAATACAAAATGGAGGACGACAAGATGAATATAGAACAATGATTGATAAATATTAAACGGAGAAGAAGATGACGATGATGGTGAACAAGGAGAAGAAACGAAAATAAAGCAAAAGATACTAATAAAGAAGTGGAAATAACGAAGAGAGGGGAAAAGAAGCAAGGAGACCGGTAGCAGTAGCGGCGCCGGCGGTAGAACACATTCCTGTTACGTAAATCCTGAACAAACAGAGCCAGAGCCAGAGGGGGGGGGAGGGGGCTGGGGTTAAGGGGGGGGTAGGAAAGGAAGAAGGGAAGTTAGAGAGGGATGAGAGCTTAGGGGAAGGAAAGGAGGAGGAGGAGGAGGGGGAAGGGACGGTGGGAAGAAGAAGGGGTGGGGGGGGGGGGAGGGGGAAAAGGTGGAAGAGGGGGGAGGAGGAGAGAGAGGGAGGGAGAGAAGGGGTCACAGTGCCAGGGTAAAAAGGAGGAGTTTGCCAGGCTAAAAGGAAAGGCTGAAAGACGAAAGAGTCCATGAAAGCTGCATTATGATGAGGCCTCTTCTGTCCATTGAAGGAAGGGAGGGGGGGGGAAAGGGGAAGGGG
>NC_091557.1:25422827-25432827 GCF_042767895.1 Penaeus vannamei
AGGGGGAAGGGGAGGTGAGGGAGGGAAGGGAGGGGGAGGGAGAGATGGAGGGAAGGAAGGTGGGTGGGTGGGGAAGAGAGGGGGCAGGATTGGTGGGAGAGGAGAAGGAGAAGGTGAAGGAGGGGAGGGGGTAGGATGGAAGGAGGCTAAGAGGGAGGGAGAAGGGGAGAGGGAGGGAGGAGGGAAGGAAAGGAGAGCACGTTTTGAGAGACTTGTGTAGTAGAGGAGGGGGTGAGGGGGAGTGTTGGACGACGAGAGAGTGGAAATCGCTGGTGAAGAGTTGCAGGGTTTGAAAACACACAAATGTAAATCTCTCTCTCTCTCTCTCTCTCTCTCTCTCTCTCTCTCTCTCTCTCTCTCTCTCTCTTTCTTTCTTTCTTTCTCTCTTTCTCTCTTTCTCTCTCTCCCTCCCTCCCTCCCTCCCTCCCCCCCTCGCTCTCTATCTATCTGTGTGTGTGTGTGTGTGTGTGTGTGTCTGTGTGGGTGTGTATGTGTGGACGTGAACATGTATATGTATGTTTATGTACATTAATTTTGTTCATGAAGTTATACACACTGTCTGCAAGGGTACCAGAGTGTAAAGAAATACAAGAAATGTGAAAGGAAGAAAAGAGGGTATTTCAGAAAGTTTGAAAAACAAGAAAGTGAAATAATGAATGGGAAAAGATCATCGCATTACACTCCAATTTTCCTGGCTGGATCTGAACCGAAAACATCCTCCTCCTCCTCTTCCTCCTCCTTCGCTTCTTCTCCTTCTTCTTCCTTCGCCTTCTCCTCCTCCTCCTCTTCCTCCTCCTCCTCTTCCTCCTCCGTCGCTTCTTCTCCATCTTCTTCCTTCGCCTTTTCTTCATCTTCTTCCTTCGCCTCCTCCTCCTTCTCCTTCGCTTCTTCTCCATCTTCTTCCTTCGCCTTCTCCTCCTCCTTCTCCTTCGCTTCTTCTCCATATTCTTCCTTCGCCTTCTCCTCCTCCTTCCCTCCTCCTTCTCTTTCGCTTCTTCTTCATCTTTCTCCTTCGCCTTCTCCTCCTTCTCCTTCTGCTTCTTCTTCATCTTCCTCCTACTCCTCCTCCTCCTCCTCCTTCGCTTCTTCTCCATCTTCTTCCTTCGCCTTCTCCTCCTCCTCCTCCTTCGCTTCTTCTCCATCTTCTTCCTTCGCCTCCTCCTCCTTCTCCTTCGCTTCTTCTCCATCTTCTTCCTTCTGCCTTCTCCTCCTCCTCCTCCTCCTCCTTCGCCTTCTCCTCCTTCTTCCTCGCTTCTTCTCCATCTTCTTCCTTCGCCTTCTCCTCCTCCTCCTTCTCCTTCTTTCCATCTTCCTTCCTCGCCTTCTCCTCCTCCTTCTCCTCCTCCTTCGTTTCTTCTCCATCTTCTTCCTTCGCCTTCTCCTCCTCCTTCTCTTTCGCCTTTTCTTCATCTTCTTCCTTCGCCGCTTCCTCTTCCTCCTTTGCTTTCGGCTCTCCTGCTCACCTTCCATTTCTTCATCCTCTCCTTCTCCTCCTCCTCCTCCTCCTTCGCCTCCTCCTCCTCCTCCTTCGCCTTCTCCCCCTCCTTCCCCTTTTCTTCATCTTCCTCCTTCGCCTTCTCCTCCTCCTCCTCCTCCTTCTCTTTCGCCTTTTCATCTTCTTCCTTCGCCGCTTCTTCCTCCTCCTTTGCTTTCGGCTCCCCTGCTCACCTTCCATTTCTTCATCCTCCTCCTCCTCTTCTTCTTCCCCTCCTCCTCCATTCATCCTCCTCCCCTCGTTCCTGTTCCTCCTCCTCCTCCTCCCCCTCCTCCCCTCCCTCATTTTCCTCCTTCTCCTTATTCTCTTCCTCCTCCTCCCCCACCACCTTAACCTCCTCGCCTCACCTCTCCTCATCTGGCGAAATGAAGTCAACCGTTTGATTCAACCTGTTTTTGGAAACTCGTTCGGGTGAATGAATGAGAGTGAGTGAACTAGGGAATGAATGCGTGAGTGAATTAGTGAGTGAGTGAACGAGTGAATGAATGAGTGAGTGAACGAGTGAATGAATGAGTGAGTGAGCGAGGGAATGAATGCGTGAGTGAGTGAGTGAGTGAACGAGTGAATGAATTAGTGAGTGAGTGAACTAGTTGAATGAATGAACGAGTGAATGAATGAATGAGTGAGTGATCGAGTGAATGAATGAATGCGTGAGTGAATTAGTGAGTGAGTGATCGAGTGAATGAATGAATGAGTGAGTGATCGAGTGAATGAATGAGTGAGTGAGTGAACGAGTGAATGAATGAATGAATAGTGAGCGAGTGAGCGAGGAGGAAATGAATGAGTGAACGAGTGAATGAATGAATGAGTGAGTGAACGAGTGAATGAATGAATGAATGAATGAGTGAGTGAGTGAACGGTTGAATGAATGAATGAATAGTGAACGAGCGAGTGAGTGAGCGAGGAGGGAATGAATGAATGAGAGTGAACGAGTGAATGAATGAATGAATGAGTGAGTGAACGAGTGAATGAATGAGTGAGTGAGTGAACGAGTGAATGAATGAATGAGTGAGTGAGTGAGTGAGTATGCTGCGAGGAGGTCCGAGGATCATGAGGTGCGGGCTTTTGTCTGAGGAAGTAGGTCATGAGTTTATCTGATGCTGCGAAAGTGGAGGTGAAAGAGAGAGAGAGAAAGAAAGAAAGAAAGAAAGAAAGAAAGAAAAAATGCTGTATTGTTTGAATGACATAATCATCAACTTTTTTTTTTTTTTTTAGTTCATCTGTTCTTGGTTTTCGTCCTATTCTTGTTTTGTTTTGTTTTTTCTTCTTTTTTCTTGTATTCTCCCTCCTCTTCTTGTTTTCTCTTTCTATGTTTAGTTCTTTCTTTTCTCCGTATGCTTATTCTTAGTTTTTATTCGTATTATGATTTCTCTCCTCGTCTTCTTCCTCCTCTTCCTCTTCCTCTTCCTCCTCCTTCTTCTCCTCATCCTCCTTTAATATTATTACGTTTATGATTTTTTTTTCTCTTCTCCCCCTCCCAAATAATCATCTTTGTCTTCTTCTTCTGTTACATCTACTACTTTTAATAAGTTTATTTGTTTATTTTACTTATAAACTTGTTTATTTCAATGGCAAAGGGAAGAAAAATACGTTTTAATTCCAGCTCATGCATTAGCGCTGGCGGAACACCCTTCCCCCCCTCCCCCCACCCCCCTACCCCCGCCACCGCCTTCGCTGCCGCATCTCTTGCTCGGGAAATGTTGATCTCTCTATTTCTCTCTCTCTCTCTTTCTCTCTTTCTTTTTCTTTCTTTTTTCTTTTTTCTCTTTCTCTATATCTTTTTTTGGTCCGTTTCTTTGATTTTATATATTTTTCTCTGTGTTTCTCTGTCTTTCTTTCTTTTTCTTTCTTTCTTTCTTTCTTTCTTTCTCTTTCTTTCTTTCTTTCTTTCTTTCTTTCTTTCTTTCTCTCTCTCTCTCTCTCTCTCTCTCTCTCTCTCTCTCTCTCTCTCTCTCTCTCTCTCTCTCTCTCTCTCTCTCTTTCTCTGTCTGTTTGTTTGTGTGTCTGTCCGTCTGTTTGTGTGTCTGTCTGTTTGTGTGTCTGTCTGCGCGGGCTCTTCATAAGCGAGTTAGAACGATGATTGGCGAGTGACGGCGGCGGTTAAGAGTGTTTACAAGGCTCTCTGCTTGCTCTTGAACGTATTTTTTCTCTTTCTTTCTTTGTCTTTGTCTTTTTTTTCTTGGTCTCTGTATCTGTCTCTTCTCTCTCACTCTCTTTCTCTTTCTCTTTCTCTCTCTCTCTCTCTCTCTCTCTCTCTCTCTCTCTCTCTCTCTCTCTCTCTCTCTCTCTCTCGCTCTCTCTCTCTCTCTCTCTTCTCTCCTCCCTCCCTCTCTCCCTCCCTCCCTCCCTCCCTCCCTCCCTCCCTCTACCCCTCTCCCTCTCTCCCTCTCTCCCTCTCTCCCTCTCTCCCTCTCCCTCAGACAGACAGACAGACACAGGCGGACCAGAAGTACCAACGTCATCAACTTAGAATAAAAATCGGGCAAAAAAATATGTTATACCCAGCCTTTCGCTTCCCCTACCCCCTGCCCCCCTCACCCCCCACCCCCTCCCGCGAAAAAAAAAGAGAGAGAAGGGGGCGGTCGAAAATATTTTGACAAAAATGTGTAATGGAGCAGGAGCGCGTGATAAAGAGAGAGGTAGGGAGAGGGAGAAGGACAGAGAGAGAGAGAGAGAGAGAGATATGGGGGAAGGAGTGAAAGGAGGAAGGAGGGAGGGAGAAAAAGAAAATAAAGAAAGTAGATAGAGAGAGAGGAATATAGATAGATAGAGAGAGAGGGGGGAGATAGAAAGGAGAGAAAAGAGAGAGGGGAAAATAGATAGATAGAGAGAGAGGAAGATAGAGAGACTGTGGAAGAGAGAGAGAAGAAGAAGAAGAGAGAAAAGCGGGGAAAGATCAAGGAGAGGACGAAAGCGGAAGGAGGGTGGTCAACGCTACTGGAACAAGCACGTACAAAACAGACCAGACAGAACTTGACTGACTGACTGACAGACAAGACAAGACAAGACAAAGACAAATAGAATTGATAATAATTAACGCACGCATTTCGGAAATGACGGCGGTAGGCCTACGTCAAAAGGCTCATTTCCGCTTCGACATGTTAATTAATTGCTGCGGACAGGTCGGCGCGTTTCCTCTGGACGAGCCCCAGGTGGTCAGCGCGAGGAGGAGGAGGAGAAGGTGGATGGAGGAGGAGGAGTGGGTGAAGGGGGATGGAGGAGGAAGAGTAGGATGGAGGAGGTGGAGAAGGGGGATGGAGGAGGAGGATGGTGGAGGGGGATGGGGAAGAGGAGGCAGGAGAGAAGGGAGGAGGTGGAGGATGGAGGAGGGGTGAGGGGGAGGAGGATGGTGGAGAAGGTGGATGGAGGAAGGAGGAGTAGGATGGTGAGAGGGGGATGGAGGGAGGGGGAGAAGGGGGATGGAGGAGGAGGTGGAGGAGGAGGAGTGGGTGAGGGGGAGGGAGAAGGTGGATGGAGGAGGAGGAGGTGGAGAAGGAGGATGGAGGAGGAGGAGGATAGAGGAGGAGAAGGGGGATGGAGGAGGAGGAGGAGGAGGAGGATGGTGGAGAAGGGGGATGGAGGAGGGGAGGAGAAGGTGGATGGAGGAGGAGGAGGAGGGAGGAGGGAGTGGAGAAGGGGGATGGAGGAGGAGGTGGAGAAGGGGGATGGAGGAGAGGTGGGTGAAGGGGGATGGAGGAGGAGGTGGAGAAGGGGGATGGAGGAGGAGGAGTGGGTGAAGGGGGATGGAGTAGGATGGAGGTGGAGGGGATGGAGGAGGAGTAGGATGGAGGAAGGAGGAGGGAGGTGAGAGGGGGGATGGGAGGGGAGAGGAGGGAGGGTGAGGGGAGGGGGGAGGAGAAGGAGGTGAGGGGGAGGAGTAGGGGAAGGAGGGAGGGGGTGAGGGGGGGGAGGAGGGATGGAGGATGAGGATGAGGAGTGGGTGAGCGGGAGAGGAGGAGGAGGAGGGAGGAGCAGGTGAGGGGAGCGGGGGGAGGAGGGGAAGGGGGTCATTATGAGGGGAGGTTGGAGGAGTAGGTGTGGGTGAGGGGAGGAGGGTGAGGGGGAGGAGTGGGTCGTTGTGATGAGGGAGGCTGGGTGGTGGTGATGAGGGAGTAGTCTGGGCACGGGGGGAGGTAGGAGGAGGAAGGGAGTGGGGAAAGGGGGTAGGAGGGAGGAAGGGAGTGGGGGAAGGGGGGAGGGAGTGGTTCCGAACTCATCAGCCGAATTCCCGATTTGTTTCCGGGAATGAGAGTGGAAGGGGGGAGGGAGGGGGGGGGTATAGGGAGAAGGGGTAGGGGAGTAGGAGGAGTAGAGAGTGGGTATGGGGTGGGGGGATGTGTGGGAGAGAAAGGGAATGACAAGGAGAGGTATAGGGGGTATGGGAGGGAGAGAGAGAGCGGACAAGGGGGGAGGGGGGGGGAGTGTGAGAGTGGGGGAGTGGGGAGTGGGAGTGGGAGTTTGGTGCTGTCTCTTGATTAAACGGCCGTTGTTCGATTCTCTCGGTTCTCTCTCTCTCTCACGTTCGCTCTTGTTTGCGTCCTCTGCTGTGTGTTTATCTCTGTCTTCTTCGTCTCCTTCTCTCTCTCTTTCTCTTTCTCTCTCTTCTTTGTCTCCTTCTCTTTCTCTTTCTCTCTCTCTCTCTCTCTTTCTTCGTCTCCTCTTTCTTTTTCTCTTTCTCTTCATTCTTCGTCTCCTCTTTCTTTTTCTCTTTCTCTTCCTTCTTCGTCTCCTCTTTCTCTTTGTCTCTCTCCTTCTTCTTCGTCTCCTTCTCTTTCTCTCTCTCTCTCTCTCTCTTCTTCGTATCCTTCTCTTTCTCTTTCTCTCTCTCTTTCTTCTTCGCGTCTTTCTCCCTGTCTTTCTCTTTTTTTATCTTTTTTAATCAGTTTTACTATCTTCCGTCCCTCCATCTCCCTCCCCCACTATCTCTTCCTCTCTTTCTCCATCTCTCTAAATTCCTCTCCTCCCTTCCTCTCTCCTCCCGTCTCTATCCTTGGTTTCTACTTTGCCTTTTTATCTTGTTCTTCCTCTTCCACCTCCTCTTCTTTCCTTCGCTGCCTTTTTCCCCTTCGTCTCTTCTCCTTTTCCTCTATCTCCTCTCTCCTCTATCCCATCTTCTCTCTTGTCTCCTTTCTTATATTCCTTTCTCTCTACTCTGTTTTACTCTCTTTTTACCTCTCCTCTCTTTTCTCCTTCTCCTCTCTCTCTCTCTCTCTCTCTCTCTCTCTCTCTCTCTCTCTCTCTCTCTCTCTCTCTCTCTCTCTCTCTCTCTCTCTCTCTCTCTCTCTCTCTCCTCTCTCTCAATCTCTCTCTCTCTCTCTCTCTCTCTCTCCCTTTCTCTCTTTCCTTCTCTCTCTCTCTCTCTCTCTCTCTCTTTCTCTCTTTCCTTCTCTCTCTCTCTTTCTCTCTCTCCTTCTCTCTCTCTCTCTCTCTCTCTCTCTCTCTCTCTCTCTCTCTCTCTCTCTCTCTCTCTCTCTCTCTCTCTCTCTCTCTCTCTCTCACTCTCTCTCTCTTTCCCTCCGTCTCCCCACTTCTTTTTTCTTCCCTCTCCCTTTTCATACGTACACTCTCCTTCACTTTCGCCTCCTCCCTCCCTCCCTCCCTCCCTCCCTCTCGCTTTCCCTCGTTTCCCCTCTCCCTCTTCTTCCTCCCTCGTTTCCCCTCTCCCTCTTCTTTCCTCCCTCTCTTCTCTCTCTCTTGTCTCTTCTCCCTCGTTGCGTGGCCATCTCCTCTTCCTCTCCTCTCTCTCTCTCTCTCTCCTTGTCTCCTTGTCTCTCCCTTTTCTCCATCTCCCCTCTTCCTCTCCTCTCCGTCTCCCTCCTCTTTTCGCTGTCTCCCTCTCCTCCTCCTTTCCCTCCCTCGTCTCCCTCCCTCGTCTCCTCCCCCGCCTTCCGTCCGGATTATTTGTTTGTTTCAGAAAGCCCCTCCCCCTCCCTCCCTCCCCTCCCGTAGCCTGCCTCAAAGGGCGTCTTTTCCCTCCTCCTTCCTTTTTTGTCTGCCTTCGTCTTCCTCCTCCTGGCTGAGATTATTGGCAACCTGTAACCGTGTTGCACTCATGACGCGTGCACATACACACACATATGGACATACACACGCACACACACACATATACACACACACATATACACATACACATATGGACATACACACGCATATACGTATGGAAGCACGAACGCACGCACGCATATACGCATGCACGCGCGCATATATGCACGCACACGCACACGCACAAGCATGCACACGCACACACACACACATCTTTGGTTGTTCCTTTCTTTAGTTATCTCTTCCTTCTAATTCTCCTGCTTTCATCCTTTCACTCCCACTCTTTCGTTCCACTTCCTTTTTTCCTTCCCTCCATCCATTCCCTCCTTTCTTCCCCTCATTTCTGCCTCCCTCCCTTGCTTCCTCCCTTCTTTCTCCCTCATTCCCTCTTCCTTCCTCCTTCTCTTCATTTCTTCCTCCCTTCCTCCATCTTTACCTCCCTCCTCCTCCCTTCCCTTTATTTCTCCCCTCTCCTCCACCCACCCAAGGCTCACTTCCTCCCTCCTTCCCTTCCTCCCTCCTCCCTTCCCTTTATTTCTCCCCCTCCCCCACCCACCCATCCAAGGCCTTCGTACCCCCGCCCGTGCGCCCAGACAGAGAGATGCTGTGGGCGCCGAACACGTGTTCTATCTCGCTTATCTCTTGACCCCCACGCCCGCCAAACGCTTTTCTTGGACTGCCGGAAGCCGCTGTCTGTCTGTCTGTCTGTCTGGGTGTCTGGGTGTCTTTGTCTGGATGTTTGTTTGTGTGGGTGTCTTGAAGGTTTACTGTCTATCGGGAGTGTCTGTTTGTCTGGGTGTTTGTTTGGGTGTCTGTATTGACCCCCCCCCCTCTCTGTCTGTCTGTCTGTCTGTCTCTCTTTCTATTCTTTCTCTTTCTCTTTCTCTCTCTCTCTCTCTCTCTCTCTCTCTCTCTCTCTCTCTCTCTCTCTCTCTCTCTCTCTCTCTCTCTCTCCCCCTCTCTCTCTCCCTCTCTCCTTCCCTCTCTCCCTCCCTCCCTCCTCCCTCTCCCTCCTCCCTCTCTCCCTCTCCCTCTCTTCCTCTCTCCCTCCTTCCATTGGACCCTCACTCTGTCTGTCTGTCTACCCTTTTCATCATGGTGCCGGGGTTAGCTAGACACTTCCGAGAATGAATGAATATTGAATGTTGTGGTTTCCGAAAACACAAACAGGGTTGTATAAGGGGAGTTTTTTTTTCTTTTTTTTGGTTCTGATAAGATGAAGGGAAGGGAGGAGGAAACGGGTGTGAGGCAAGGGTGGCGGACAGACAGACAGATAGACAGACGGATAGACAGATAGATAGAGAGGCAGACAGGACAGACAGATAGATAAATAGATAGAGAGGCAGGCAGACAGACAGACAGATAGATAGAGAGGCAGGCAGACAGACAGACAGACAAACAGATAGACAGACAGACAGACGGAAAGATAGGCAAAGAGGAAAGGAGGGGTTGACTGAAAAATAGAAGGAGACAGACATTGAGACGGACAGGAAAGAAAGAGGGATTGAGAGATAGATGGATGGATAGATAATTAGATAGAGGGAGAGGGAGACAGAGACAGAGAGACAGTGAGACAGTAAGACAGAGAATAGATAGATAGGTAGAGGGAGACACAGGGAGACAGAAACAGAAACAAAGAGACAGGGAGACAGAAACAGAGACGAAGATACAGGGAGACAGTAAGACAAAAAATAGATAGGTAGATAGAGGGAGTCAGAGACAGGGAGAAAGGGAGACAGAGAGACAGAGAGAGACAGAGAGAGAGAGAGAGAGACAGAGAGAGACAGGGAGACTGAGAGCGAGGGCGAGAAACCGAAAGACAGGAGACTTGAGAAACACAGCATATGGTTCGCCCTCCTAAAAATAATCAGGGCGGCGGTCACGGCAGGCGACTGTGAGGCAGGAAAGGGTAGGGGGGGGGGGGTGATTGGAGGGGGGGAGGGGGGAGAGAAGGGGGGACGGGCGAGGGGAAAGGCGGTCGTGTTTTATCGCCATTGCTCTGTTATTGCCCCCTTTTCTTCCTTCTTCCCCTCTGTGCCCCCTGCCCCCGCCTCTTTCTCTTCATTTCTTTTTCTCCTCTTTCTCTCACTTTCTTTCTTTCTTTGGTTCTTCTCTTCTCCTTCTCTCTTCTCTTTCTTTCTTTGGTTCTTCTCTTCTCCTTCTCTCTTCTCTTTCTTTTCACTTTTTCTCCTTCTCTCTTCTCTTTCTTTTCCTGTTTCTCTTTTTTCCTTCTTCCTTCTTTCTTATTGTACTCCTCCCTTTTTCTTCCCTTGCCCCTCCCCGCCTATTTCTTTTTTCATTTCTTTTCTCCTCTCACTCTTTCTTTCTCTCTTTGGTTCTTCTTTTCATTCCTTTTCTCCTTCTCGTTTTCTTTTCATTTTCTTCTTTTCTCCTTCTTTCCTTCTTTTCTTATTTTCTTACTTCTCTTCCTTCTTTCCTTATTGTATTTCTCCTTTCCTTTTT
>NC_091557.1:25470327-25472827 GCF_042767895.1 Penaeus vannamei
TCCTCCCCTTCTAACTCTTTCCTTCTCTACATCCCTCTTTTCTATCTCCTTATTTCCGCTTCTTCCACCCATCCCCCTTCCTACTGCTTCCCCCATATCCCTTATCTTTCCCTTCTATCTCCCCTCCCTTCTCCTATCCTCCCCATCTCTTCCTCCACCTCTCTCACTTGGTCACATATTCACATTACCTCTCCTTCTCTCTTATCCTAACCTCTACAATCACGCATTCAGCTATGTCTCTATTCTGAGGAGATCGTCAGTCAATATCAGCAATGTTTCACGAAAATATTATGCGTTCCAATTACGATATTTATGCTCTTGATTAGTAGTCGCAGTGTGATAAAGAGGTTCTTCCCTTAATCGAGTTTGTCGAAAATGAAGGCAGACATGCAATGACGATGATAATGATAGCAGAGAAGAGAGAGAGAGAGAGAGGGAGAGAGAGAGAGAGAGAGAGAGAGAGAGAGAGAGAGAGAGAGAGAGAGAGAGAGAGAGAGAGAGAGAGAGAGAGAGAGAGAGAGAGGGGGGGGGAGAAAGAGAGAGAGAGAGAGAGAGAGAGAGAGAGAGAGAGAGAGAGAGAGAGAGAGAGAGAGAGAGAGAGAGAGAGAGAGAGAGAGAGAGAGACAGAGAGAACAAGAGCGAGAGAGAGGAAGACAAGAGAGAGAGAGACAGAGAGAACAAGAGCGAGAGAGAGAGAGACAGAGAGAGAGAGAGAGAGAGAGAGAGAGAGAGAGAGAGAGAGAGAGAGAGAGAGAGAGAGAGAGAGACAGAGAGAGAGAGAGAGAGAGAGAGAGAGAGAGAGCAAGAGCGAGAGAGAGGAAGACAAAAGAGAGAGAGAGAGAGAGAGAGAGAGAGAGAGAGAGCGTGTACGTGGCTCTGAGTAGAAACAAACAGCGTTAAAAGGAGATAAGTGCCGTCGATGAATGATTAACGAAGCCACGGCGGTGACGTCCACATCCACATTGTTAGGCCGAAGGTGACAAGGGGAATGAAGAGAGGCACTGAGGGAGACGGAGAAAAGGGGAGGAGAGGGACGTCTGCAAAGAAAGGAGGCTTAGGGACCGGAGAGGGGAATGGGGAGATTGATGAAGGAGGAGAAATGGAAATGACAGAGATAAACAGCGAAAGAAAGAAGGATGATGAACGAAATGAAGGGAAAGTAAGAGAGAGGCCCAGAGAGAAAGAGAAAAGGGGAACAGTGGAAGGAATGATGTAGACAGACACAGAAGAAAGGTCGGAAGAACGAGAAATGGAATAAGACTATATGGAAAAAGATTTGTTTTTTCTCTTTCTCTCCCACCTCTTCTATCCCCGTCTTTCACAAGAAGGAGAAGCCAAAAAGAAAAGAACTAATATCATTTTCCGTGTGTCGAAGGCTACCCCAAACCTCACAGGGAATAAATATAGTCTGTAATGATATGTAAATTTCAAATTAGTGCTAGTGCTCCCTTCAGAATCTGCTGCTAATTGTCTTGGACTTGTTTTGGCTGCGAGCACGATTCCAGATTTTTTTATTCCTTTTTCCGTAATGTTATGATAAACTTAAATTAAGACGGGATAAAAGGAGGGTTTTAAGATAGATAGATAGATAGATAGAGAGAGAGAGAGAGAGAGAGAGAGAGAGAGAGAGAGAGAGAGAGAGAGAGAGAGAGAGAGAGAGAGAGAGAGAGAGAGAGAGAGAGAGGGAGAGAGCGAGAGCGAGAAAGCTAAACCCAAAGACGACTAGACCGGGAGAAAAAACCGATAGACAGACATAAATCCCGAAAGAGAAGTAAAAACGAGAAATCGCAGTGAAAAAAATATGAAATAGCAAGAAAGAGAGCAAGAGAAGAGAGAGAACCGACAGAGAGAGCAAGAGGAGAGAGAGAGAGAGAGAACCGAGCAGATCAGGGTGGCGGAAGGCAGAGCGTGAGAGAGGAACAAATATTGGCAGAGCTTTAAGAAAGAACAGTGCATGATGATGGCGGGTTGGTGGCGGCGGCCGTAGCGGGATGTGAACGGCTGGATATAGGCCCTTGACGCCTGAACGAGATGTGAACGAGAGCGAGGACGCCGCTGCAGTTACTTCGGCGAGATGAGGAAGCTCTTTATGCTCCTTTTTGTCAGTTGCCTCGCGGCGCTCCTCGCTTGCGGGTACGAGGGTGTGGGGTCCTGTTGATGCGTTTCTGTTTTTGCGTGTATTTATGTGCATATTAATACACATATCTATCTATCTATCTATATCTATATATACATATATAATGCATTTATATATATGCATATATATATATATATGCATATATATATATATATATATATATATATATATATATATATATATATATATATATATACATATATAATGCATTATATATATATATATATATATATATATATATATATATATATATATATATATATATACATTAATCCGCATATATATATATATATATATATATATATATATATATATATATATATATATATATATATATATATATATATATACATATATATATAT
>NC_091557.1:25487827-25492827 GCF_042767895.1 Penaeus vannamei
CGCCGATGGAGAAGATCTTTTCGGTGGTGTTGCTGGAGCCGGCGGTGGAGTTGCCCTCCATCACCAGCAAGGCCTCGTCGCCCTCTTGAACCCACGACGACTCCATCTTGAAGGAGGGACGAGAAGGCGCTTTCGTCGTCACTCGCTCGAACTCACTCTCTCACTCGGTCTCTCTTTCTCTCTCGGGATGATCCCGACGCAACAAACCAATAAAAACGTTGTCCCCTTTTTCTTGGACAAGGAAGAATGAAGATGAGGAAGAAGAGGAGGAGGAGGAGAAGGACGACGACGGCGCCGGCGGCGAAGACGACGATGACGACGACAACAATGAGAAGATGGTAGAAACGGCGTTCAGAGGGAATTCGATTCCGTGTTTCTCGTCTAAAGAGACGTACCGCGTAGCCACGTTACAAGAACGGTCTCGTGCATTTCCTCTCTGACGGCTTACTCGAATGTTGCAATGGATGAACAAGCAATAATTAAGCTCGGTGGATATCAAAGAGTTGCAAAATCAAAAAGGTTCGAGAGACAAGTAGGAAAAAGTACGGATTTCATCTGAGGTCACACATAGGGAGAGTGACTGGCAGGTTCGTTCGGGGTCCATCCGGCGATCAGGTCAGGGGCGGTCGCGGCTCTCTTCCGTAAGTCTTTTCCCTCCTGTCCTGTCTTATCTTTTTCCTTCTTCTTTTTCAAGAGAACATATATATGTGTGTATAAATATATATGTCGTTGTCGTTTTTAAAAAGTGTCAGATATTCTGACCGACAGAACACAGCACATCCCAATTTTCTCTACTTTTTTTTCTTTCTCTCTCTCTCTCTTTTAACAGTTTTCGATCCTCTGCACCTCTCTTTCTAAGGCTTGAAGAGAGAACGAAAGGAATGCTTCGTACTTGATAAAAATCGGATTCAGGTAAAACAAGGAATAACAGAAAGGGGATGAATCATATCATAAACTAAACAAAACCGAAATTCGTTTTTTTCTGTTATGTGTATATATACAGTTTTTAAAACAAATCCGACGTATGATTTAGTGGCAGAGACCGCTTATCCGTCTGTGCGCGCGTCTGGTACCCGGGGGAGGGCCAGAGATGAGCGGGGGTGGGGGTGGGGGTGGGGGGCTAAATACCACCTACAGGGGCAGAGCAGGATAGGGCACCCTCCATCGTCAGGAGCTTCACGCCCTTCTTCTCCACTTGGACCTCCTCGTCTGCGCTTTGCCACACCGCCAGCTCATCCTAGCACTCGAAGGGATGTGGTTAGGAGGGACAAGGAGGAAGGAGGAGGCTGAGAAGGATTAGGAGGAGGAGGAAGACTAGAAAGGGGAAGAGGCAGATTAGATACCAAGTGTAAAAGGGGTCTTAGGTCGATTTTGGGTATGAGCAGCTTTTTGGTTCTCTCCTTTCTCTTTTATTTTTATCTCTCTGTCTCTCTTTGTCTCTCAGTTTCCCTTTCTCTCTTTCTGCATCTGCTTATCCTCTATTTTCGTGGCTTTTTCGCCAGCGCCGTCCACTCGTTGAGGTCTCTCCCACACACACACTCCCGCGCTTTCTCGGTCGTCTTCCAGGCTCACCGTCACTTGTTTCGAGACTTTTTCTTTTCCTTTTCAGGCGAATTGGCTGTATCGACGTTTCAGTTGCTAATGATCAGATACTCATTGTGATAAGGATTGGTTAAACTCGGCGTACGGGGAGGGTAGGGTCACAGCACTGTTTGTTTGTCTTCGCTCGCTCTCTATCTTTACTTTTCTCTCTTTCTCTTTTTTTTCTCTCTCCCTATCTCTCTCTCTCTCTCTCCGTTTCTTGGCTCGCGTTAGGCACAGCTCACTTTCCTTCTTTATTTTCAATCAGGAGAAGAAAAATTCGGAGAAAAAAATAACGAACTATAATAATAACCATAAAACATTCGCCAGTCAGTCGCAGGCAGAAATCGCTTGTGGAGTCAGTCCGTCCAAAACTGATGACGACGATAATCAAAAAATCAAACAGAAACCAAACTCAAAAAAACAAAAAAACAAAACAAGGATAGTCCACAACGCTCTAACGATCTCTCTTTATATATCTCTATCAGAAAAAAACAACACACCACTGTGACGAGAGAGAGAGAGAAAACCGTCGACCGAGGAACCAGCGCGGCCCTCCCTTCGGCGACGGCGAGCGGTGTTGCCCCCACGTGCGGCTTCGGGACTCAAGAGAGCGGCTGAAGAGCCATGTTCCCTACGAGGCTGTGTGGCCGAGTGACTACGGTGCCGCCAGCCCTCAGCCACCGCGACGCCTGCGCTCTGCCCGTTCCTCGTCTCTTCTCTTCCCCTCCCTTCTGGCGCGTTCGCTCGCTCTCTTGCTCTCTCGCTATCTCGCGTCGTTCGCCTTTCTTTCGTTGCCTTTTTTCGCGTTTGTTCTCGTTTTGGTTTATGAATTTTTTTTTCTCTCTCTCTCTTTCCTTTCCGTCTTTTTGTCTAGGCGTCTAGGTCTGTCTCTCTCTCTCTCTCTCTCTGTCTCTCTCTCTCTCTCTCTCTCTCTCTCTCTCTCTCTCTCTCTCTCTCTCTCTCTCTCTCTCTCTCTCTCTCTCTCTCTCTCTCTCTCTCTCTCTCTCTCTCTATTTATTTATCTATCTATCTATATCTGTTCCTCCCTCTCTCACTATATCTTTTTCTCCTATAGCCTCGTCTTTTTATTTTGCCATTCCGTGCTTTAGATTATTAATTTTGGCAGAGAATAGGGAATTAACTCTACGGGAAAACACGCAGAAATTCACTACACATATTGACATTAATGATATTCATTGTCAGAAAAAGAGAGGCAATATACTTAGCGTTAATAAGGGAGATGAACATACCTGTGTTGTTTCCATTGCTTGCCATTGTAGTTATTAATAATATGAAACTTATAACTTACAATGTTTTAAAATGTAACCATTAAAATTAGATGAGTAAGACAATTCATTAAGATAATGAAGACGTTATTAATTCATATAAAATCCAGACTATTTTAAGATATTCATATTTGTATCACTATCTTTACGATAATCCTTTTTACTGATACCATTGTTATTCGTGCTATTTTTGTTATCATTATTATTATCATTATTGTTGTTGTTGTTCTTATTGTTATTATTATTGTTATTTCTATTATTATTTTCAATATTATCATTATTATTAATGCCATTGTTATCATTATCACTATTTTTATAATAATCTTTACTATCATTATTATTCTTATTATTATCATTATCATTTTTGTTATCATTATCATTATTATTTTCTTTAAATGTAATTATTGTTATTATTAATATAATCATCATTATCATTATAATCATTATCATCATTATAATTGATACTATTATTATTAGTGTTATAACCATGGTTATTATTCCTGTTAGTATTATTATTATCAATATTATTATGATTATCATTATAATCATTACTATTATCATTATGATCATTATCATTATTATTATCATTATTATTGTTACTATTATCATTATTATTATTATTATTATTATTATTATTATTATTATCATCATCATCATTATTATTATTATTATTATAATTATTATTATTTGTATTATTATCATTATCATTATCATTATCATTATTGTCCTTACCATTGCTATCACCATCATCATCATCATCAACATCATTATCATTATAATTATCATTATTATTATTATTATTATTATTATTATTATTATTATTATTATCATTATCATTATTATTATTATTATTATTATTATTATTATTATTATTATTATTATTATTATTATTATTATCATTATTATTATCATTATTATTATTATTTTTATCATTATTATTATTATTATTACTATTATCATTATTATTATTATTATTATTATTATTATTATTATTATTATTATTATTATTATTATTATTATTATTATTATTATTATTATTATCATTATTAATAATATTATTATTATTATTATTATTATCATTATTATCATTATCATCATTACTATTATTATTTTCATTATCATTAGTAGTAGTAGTAGTATCATTCTGCACTTTATTATCACTGCGCACTATTATTGTTATAGCCTTTTATGATTATTATTTTTATCATTCGAATTGTCATTATTATTATTGATATCATTATCATCATCATTATCATTATTATTATTATTATTATTATTATTATTATTATTACTATTATTATTATTATTATTATTATTATTATTATTATTATTATTATTATTATTATTATCATTATTGTTATCATCATTATTATCACCATCATTATCATTATTATCATTATTATTATTAATAATACTATTATCTATCATTATTATCATCTTTGTTATTTTCATTATTATTATTGATAATACCATTATCATTATCATTATTATCATCTTTGTTATTTTCATTATGATTATGAATTTAATCATTCTCATTATTATAAGGTATATTATTATCATTATTATTATCATCACCATTATGACATTATTTTCATCATTATCATTTGTATTATTACTATCATTGTTTTTTTTCTTCACTGCTGTTGTTGTTATTCATACTATTCATATTGTTATCATTATGATCATCGCTTGTTAAGATGATTTTTCAACGACTTATGTTGTCATTATTATGATGATGATTATCATTGTCATGATTTTAATTATTATCAATACTAATGATGGTATTATTACTATTGTCATTATTATTTTTCCCATTATCGTCAGTTTTATTCTAATTATTATCCTGATTATTATCATCATTAACATTTTTGTAGTTATTCCTATTCCAGATGTTATTATCGTTGTTAGTATTTGTACCAATATTATTATCATCATTACTGTTATAATTATGATTACTATTATCACTATCATTTTTCTTATTATTCTCATTCTCAATATTATCGTTATTAGCATTATTAATTTTCATTAGGATTATCATCATTCTCATTATCAACATTATTGATATTTTCTTTTTCATTCTTGTTATACATATTTGCGTTCTTATCACCATCATTACTATTTATTCATTAT
>NC_091557.1:25522827-25527827 GCF_042767895.1 Penaeus vannamei
TCTCTCTCTCTCTCTCTCTCTCTCTCTCCCTCTCTCTCTCTCTCTCTTTCTCCTTCTTTCGTCCCCTCCCCTTTCTCTGAAAATCTATGATTGGTTGATTAGTTATCTTGAAAGGCATTAATTAGTTGCCGCTGATACTAAATAGAACTTAATTGTTCATTAGCGAACCTGAGTACTTCATTTCGTTGTTTGCGAAAAGAGAAAACGATTTTCAAATGAAGGTTTGGTGCACATTTTTCCATCGTGCCGCGTTTATTAATTTTTGTAAGGGGGAATGTACACACACACACACACACACACACACACACACACATATGTGTATATATATGTATATATATATATATATATATATATATATATATATATATATATGTGTGTGTGTGTGTGTGTGTGTGTGTGTGTGTGTGTGTGTGTGTGTGTGTGTGTGTGTGTGTGTGTGTGTGTGTGTGTGTGTGTGTGTGTCTGTGTCTGTGTCTGCGTGTACGTGTGTGCGTGTGCGTGTGCGTGTGCGTGTGTGTGTATGTACAGAAAAATATATATATAAAAGAAAAAATATATAAATACATATATATGTACATAAATATATGTGTATACATATATATATATATATATATATATATATATATATATATATATATATATATATATATATATATATATATATATATTTGTATACATACACACACATATATGCCTATATAATAATCACAATAACTATGATGATGGTAATGATGATAATAATAGTGATGATGATAATGATAATCGTCATAATAATGATAAAAATAACAATAATGATGACAATATCAATACTGATAACAATAATAATGATAATAAAAGTGATGACAATTATGATAGTGATAATAATGATGACATTAATGATATTTACAGTAGCAATGATAGTGATAAGCCTAATCATTATCAGGATAATGACTATGAGATAATAACAATACACACTATAATGATAATAATGATAATGATCAAGATACTGACAGCAATCGTCATTGTGATGCTAATGATGATAATAATGAGATGTAGTAAGAGTAATAAAAGTATTAAACATTATTATTATCACTATTGTAAGCTATATAAAACGCCACAGGTGTCAGTGCAGGTCAAGATACAGCTAAGAAAGAATGTAAGAAACATGTTCGCAGATCTTTTAAACTTATCAAGAGTTGGAGGCGATCTATTGCAAAGCTTACAAATGGCAGTAAAAAAGCATCTACAAAACTGACTTATAGACGAACGAGTTATATCAAATGTCATTGTACTGAAGGTCATGGAACTTCTAGAAATTCTTGCAGGTTGATGGAAATCAGAAAAAAATAGTGATGTGAATTACCGGCTACAATCTTGTCTAAGACTGAAAGAGCCCCAATAACCCTACGATGTCCAAAGTCCAAATTTAAGCCAGACAGGAGATAGTTAATGGAATTAAAAGAACGATGAAGCAGTCTTAAGTGTGACTGCAGCAGATAACCACGGAGGAGAACAATACTCAAAATCAGGCAGAATAAAGGAAAAGAAGCACCTACGAGTAATGTCTTCATATATTTTCTTGCACTTGTGAAAGATGCCTAACTTAGATGAAATTGCCCGGGCCATATTCCTAAAATGCAATTCAAATGTAAGCTTTGAATCAAAGGTTATACCTAAGAGCCTCATTAATCATCAGACTTAGATGCTGAGGCAACTGCGTCCGATACCAACTCACATTCATTTCCTTAGACTTGGTGGGATTTAATTTCATGCCCCACCGACATCACCACGATTGAATTATCATCAGGTCTACATTGAGACTGTCAGCTATCTGCCTGGTTGCCGGAGAAGGAATATCAGTTCAGAGAGAAGTATCACCGGCATATCCCGACATTTTATTAGTGATGCCAAACTACATATCGCTTGTATGTGAAATAAAGAGCACAGGGCCAAGGAGACTACCTTGTGGAACTCCAGAAGGCACACGGGAATGCGAGCTAAATTTACTATCAACATGAACATGCTGCTGCCTACCAGTTAAAAATTCAGTTGAAACACTAAAAAATTAACCGTGAACACCACCAGATTGTAACTTGTGATCAAGTGTCAAAAGCTGCACTAAAGTCCAGAGAGACAAGCCTTGACTCATGATCATTATCTAAAGCAGACTGCAATTCATGCACCAACACAAGTAATGCATCATAGCAACCGAATCCCTTTCTAAAACCAATATCTGGAAGAAACGGTCTGAAATGTACGGGAAGACGTTTGACCAGCAAACGTTCAAAAATCTTAAATAAAATTGGTGTAACTGAAACGGGCCTGTATTCAGTAGGTGAAGACTGCAGTGGGCCCTTGGGAGTAGGGGTAACATTACAAAAGCGCCAGCACTATTATAATGTCCCTTTACGAACCAAAAGGTGTAAGATTACAGCTAATTCAGGAGCTAATTGGCCATTTACTATTTTAAAAATCTAAGGAAACAAGCCATTAGGGTCTACTCCACCATATTCATCGAACTCTGATAACAGATAATATATTTCAGTGGACTTGTAAGCAAATAAATTAAAGCATCAGGTTTCATTAAAGAAGAAATGGAGGACTCAAGACCAGAAATGCTTTAAGCGTTGGCCACTATTTATGCGGCTGTGAGGCTTCTGAGAGAACTTTTAAATGAGCATCTTATTCAAATTTAGCCTCTTTATAAACATTAGTTGATGTGTTTCGTATGGCAACATAATTTTCCCATCAATGACTAATACGGTTAGCAGACCAGAGAGTGTAGGCAGCATGTTTCGCTTTATAAGCCTTGTGACACCGTTCAATAAACCATGTTTTATCATGTGAACGAGATTTAAGAGTTTTCTTGGTTACAAACTTCATTATGATGTCCAACAATAACAAGACTAGAACTTTAACTGGACAGGGATCATTATAAACATTTCGCCAATGCCATCAAGAGCATGATAGACACCACCCCAATTCATTTTAGACATTAAGAAGTTAGAAAAAAAATCTGGTATAGTGCAGCTGAATCGTACATGATAGACCACAGTGGTCGGAAGAACCTATTGGTGCGATGGAGTCCTCATCAATTACCCCTTTCACATCAATTAATACAAGATCCAAAAGATTAACACTCCAGTGAGTTGTACCACGGACTAACTGCTCACACCTAACTACATCTGCGAGATCCAAGGCAGAAATGCCATGTCGGTCAGTTGGGGACACCGAATTCAGCCAGTCTCGGCGGTGAGCATTAAAATTACCTATGAATATAAGGCAAGATTTACTCATTTTCTTGAATAGAAATGTACGAAATCGGCAATCATATATGCTGTTATCAGAGTTAGTACTTCTATAAAGACTAAAGATGTAGAAATTATTTAAAACACAGCACACTCTCTCAACTATGTATTCATTACAACCACATTCATACTTTTGAAAACGACAAGCCTTAAAACCAACCCTAAAGCCTTAAAACACAAACCTTGGGCTCGGGACAGAGAATTCCTATATAAAAAGAAGGCTTTATCAAATTTAGGTAGAGGCAACTCTGACGTGTGCCTCATGTTTGAAACCAGAGTTTCAGCACAACAAATAATATCAAAATTAGTCGAGATAACTGCATTCATTCAAAGTAATTTACAATACTTTGGACGGGTAGGACCAGGGTTAAGCTCAACATCACCCGGCAACAAAACAATGATAGTTTCATATAAAATAATAATAATAATAATAATAATAATAATAATAATAATAATAATAATAATAATAATAATAAAATCATAAATTTGAGAAAGATCTCAATTATAAAAAAGCAGATTCTTAGCAACCCTGACCATTGAAGGCCTGCTGGGGACCATGGCTAAATCGACATTCATGATTGTAATAAGAAAAGGAGAAAGTAAGAAAGAATATGTGAGAAAGGAATGAAAACAAGAAATGCAGGGCTGTGCCTTCCTACAACAGGGAGGTGGCTCAATTCAGGAATGTTGGGCACACAACTATGGCTACAATTCAGAGGGTCCACCTCAAGGATGTCGTTGGTAGCTAAACTACTCATCCACCTTTGTTGTAACAGCAGGGATACCTAGAGCCCTTATGACATGAACACTCATGCGCTTATTGAGAACAGACAATAACCGGTGGTGCTCAAGTGAGAAGAATTAAGGGGGGCATTTCATCCACTCCCTGGGTTCTCGGAGCGCAACCAAGTTGCTCATCCGCCCACAGGCCGTTGGCAAGCAAGATTTTGCTAAGATATACCGCTCAGCACGGTCAGTTGCAGTAATGACAATGAGGAGGAGGAAAATTATAACAACAGTTATAATGCCGTTTGTTATAATGATGAAGATTGTAATGATAATAATGGTATTAAAACTGTAATAGTAACAATAATGATCGTGGTCATAATAATAATAATGATATCAATTGTGAGAAAATTAATGAGAACAATATCGTGCTATCATTTTTGAGAAAAACATGATAATGATTATATTGATAACATAAATTACGAAAATATAGACATATTATATATGACATATTGCATTATACTTCAAATATTATAACGAATTCATTTGCAATAGCGGCAATCAGAGCAGCACTAAAATTAACAACCACTACAAGCTAAACAACAAAAACAACATTTCCAATATCCGAAAATAAAAACTAATAAAGGTGATAAACATAGCAATTAATAAACATTAATAACATGAACTCATAAAGTCACTGAAAGGCTGGAGTGAAATGAAGAGCTGGCTATTGAGCAGTCGAAGGTCGCTGTCTAATTATAGTTCTACATCTACGCATGTTCCCCTTTGAAGAGACGCGCTGTTTCTTGCCTTCGTCGTCCTTCGTCTTGGGGAAAGATCGGCTTCGCAGGATGTCTGAGATGATGAAGGAGCGGTTGGAAGAAGGATAGAAATGGATGAAGGGGAGGTGGAGGAACTCAGAGGAAGATGGATGAAAGGGAGGTGGAGGAACTCAGAGGAAGATGGATGCAGGGGAGATGGAGGAAT
>NC_091557.1:25560327-25562827 GCF_042767895.1 Penaeus vannamei
AGTTGTTACAAAGCCAGACAAAGGTCAAGGTGTTGTACTTATTAATAAACTGGACAATATTAACGGTCAAAGTAATTTTGGAAGATGAATAAAAATTTACTGTGGTTAATATAAAACCTGAAACCTTAATAATTAAAAATGAGGATAAATTAAATTCATTATTAAGGAAGTTAAAAAAGGAAGAGATTATTGATAATAAAACTTTGTTCACTTCTGGATCCAGCCGGGTATTTTGTAGGCCTCCGAAAGATTCACAAACCTAATGTTCCCATCTGTCCAATTTTATCTGCATTAGGTACTATTAATTATAAGGTCTTTAATTTGTTCATCCTATTGTTAAAGAAGCTTACTATGAACCAATATACCATAAACAACACTTTCACATTTGTCCAAAATCTTATTAACATTCTTAATGCCAATGAATTTGTGATGGCAAGTTTTGACGTAACAAATTTATTCACAAACGTACTATTAAATGAAAATTAATATTATGAATTCATTATTTGATAACTCTGAGCTAGTGTTTGGCTTAAATCAGAATCATTTTAGAAAACTGCTGAATTTAGCTACCAAGGATATTTTATTTTTCTTTAACAATAAGTTATATAAGCAGATTGAGGGTGTGGTAATGGGTAGCCCTTTAGGCCCAACATTAGCACATATATTTATGTGTCATAATGAAGAAATTTGGCTCAAAGATTGTCCTTCAGACTTTAAACCAGTGCATTATTATAGATATGTAGATGACACATTATTGTTATTTAAGTCCAAAGACCATATTGATAACTTCTTAGAGTATTTGAATAAGAAGCACCCCAATATTTTCACTTGTGATAATGAAAGTAATGGTTCCCTCTCTTTCTTGGACGTCAACATAACTAGAAATGAAAATTCTTTTGAGACTTCTGTTTATAGAAAACCTACATATACGGGTCTTACCACCAAATTTGATTCATATATCCCTATCAAATATAAGGGAAATTTGATTTCCACACTCATTTACAGAGCCTATAAAATCTCTACGTATTACTTTATCTTTTCTAATGAAATTGACTTTATCACTTGTATCCTTCGGAAGAATGAGTATCCATTAAATTTCATTTTAAGAAATATTAAAGAAACTTTGAGTAAACTCATAGTCCCTCCAATAACTCAAATATATTTAAAATTACCTTTTTTAGGCTCCATTATTTTTGGTCTTGAAAGAAAATTAACTAGTCTTATAAGAAAATATTATTCTACAGTAGATCTTGTACAGCTTCCCTATCTATTGGCAACCTGTTTAAATTTAAGGACAAAATTCCTAAACCCTTAGATCCTCAATCATTTACAAGTTTTCGTGCGGCAGCTGTAATGCTACCTACATTGGAAAAACATCCTGTAACTTAAATATGCGCATTGAGGAGCACAAAGGATTTTCATTTAGAAATTGTAATCTCAAAGTAAGTAGACCAACAAAATCTTCCATTCTGAATGCGAAAACCATCAGTTTTCTTATGATACCTTTAAAATTATCTTAACATCTTAGAAAGTCTATGGATTTGGAAGGACCAACCAAATCTCAATTACTCATCATTCACGGACATTGAACTATTGAAAGATTTGAAAATTTAAGCCCCCCTTTGCTGGCTACAACATTTTTCTTCTTTGTTTCTTTTAGTGTGTTGGATTTAGCAGAAAACGGCCCATTCCCCTGTTGCCTTGGCTGGAGGATGAACGCACATCTCTGTGGCTCTCTCATTTCGACTTTTTATTATGTCTTTTTAGGTTGGTAACAATCAATTTCTGGTTCTTTTATAGTATAAGTTATATATTGTTCGTATAATCTTGATTTTGGTATGATATAGGTTTGAATTTTGATTTTATTAAGAATTATTTGCATATCATGTTCAATCATAAGACCGGTAGTCAGTCTACCTCACCTATTGTGATATTATATTATTAGTATAAACATTCTTTACCTTGTGCCGTAGATTTTTTATGTGATTTTCCGAGTTCTTAATTTATTTTATATATTATATTGGTGTTCACTAGTCAGTTCTTGATTGTACTATGAAGCATTTGAATATCTGATATCTAAAGTTATTCCCTTTGTCAATTTGAAAAGAAGGAGTTTTAGTGTACAATTTGTTTTATTGTGATATTACTAATTTAGATTGTCAAATTCCAAATGAGCCTAACTCTCAATTTTATTTATAATTGTTCATATATGACAAACATTGTAATTTCATTTAGTAGTAATTGTCATTAACAACTATGTTACAAATTAATGTAATTTTGTATATACTCATGATGGTTTGCTATTTACAGTTAATGTTACACTGAGGATGGGTGAAGTCAACCCGAAACGTTTGTGTTTTTTCTACTATGAATATTAAACTGAAGAAGGTCATCGCTTATTTTGTCAACCCTGAAAATTATATTTCTAGCAACGTTAGTACTAAGGTTCCTCATATTCCTCCGCTTCCCAATTGGAAGTTCCACGGCAACTGTCATATAT
>NC_091557.1:25585327-25595327 GCF_042767895.1 Penaeus vannamei
AAATAATAACAATTACGAGGATACTGATGGTAGTATTGATAATAATGATAGTGTGTGTGTGGGGGGGTGTACATATATGAAGTAATAGTTCGTATGAGTAAAAGAGAAAATGGAAATTGTACAGTTCATGTCGACGGCTCCTTTTTTCGTTGTTGTTGCTATGATTAGTATTATTGTCATTATTATTATTATTATTATTATTATCATTATTATTATTATTATTATTATTATTATTATTATTATTATTATTATTATTATTATTATCGTTATAATAATAATAATAATAATAATAATTAATTACTACTACTACGACTATTGCAACCATTACTACTTGTAATACTACTACTACGAGAAAGAATCATTACATATATTCCGCTTCATCTCGTTCCCTTTCCTCCATCTCTTCCCCAAGACATTAAAAGAATAAGAGAGAGAGAGAGAGAGAGAATAAAAAAAACTTGAAAAATCAAGAAAATTTCTTCCGACGCCTTGAGAGGATCCGACACAGATTGGCTGGGATTTACGGGGATTTCCTCTAAAGCGCTGAGGTATTTAGGGATTACATCCTTATTAGCGTCTTTTGTTTTTGTCAGATTTTTTACATGTTTAAATTATTCCTTTTCTTGTTTTTGTTTTTCGTTTGAACTATCTAATTTCATCCTTTGTATTTTGTATATTTTTTTAGATACTTTTGAATGGTTTTTCTTTTTCTTGTCTATTTCGTCTTTCTTTCTATTTTGTCAAATACAGATAGAGAGTAGGAAAGGCGACTGTGTCCACTGGCATGCCTGGAGGAAACTCATGGCTCCCCTACACGCACATACACACTTACATGCAAGCACATGCACTCATGTTTTCTTTTTTGTATGTGTGAGTGTGTATACATGCATATATTATGTATATATAGATATATACATCAAAATATTTCTCTTTAATAGAATGAACGAAAATTGCAAAAAGCAGCACGAAGCAATATTGCATCAACACCCTTGTGTGAAACGGAATAAAAATGACGAAGCGAAATGAAACACACGGCGCTTCAATTGGAAATCTGACAAAAGCGCTGACATCTGGTAGAGCAACAAGTATCACTGACAGACAGGGATATATGAGAGTGGGGAGAGATGAAAGGTAGAGAGGGGGAGGGGGTAAGGGCTATGGTTGCGGGGAAGAGTGTGGGGAGGGCGGTGCGGGTTAGGGGTATGGGGGAAGTGTCGGGGAGGGGGGTAAAAGTTGGGGCTATGGGAGAGTAGTATGTGAAAGGGGGTAAAAGCTGCGAGAATAGTGCAAAGGATAGCGGCTAGGAGAGGGGTGTTGGGAAAGGGGTAAGCGTGAGGGAAGGGGGAGGAGTGTGGGGGTGAAAAGTTCGAGAGGGGGTAAGGGGGGAACGTGTGGGGAAGGGGCTATATCCCTATATCGGCCGAATTATTTCAAACGTATGGAAAAATATATATACATGATTTTTATGGTAGAAATATTTCAAGTGGATATTATCCTGCTTCAGTTTGGCACTAGTTCCAAATGCTGTGAATTTCTGCGAATATGACCAATTAGTTATACCGGTCCGTAAATCCATAGGCATACCAGTACTCAAACAGATCATGACCGTGCTTCTCTTGTACCTTTCTTTTGACTTTCAAGTAATTTCTGTTATTTGCTCAGTTGAAATATAATTTCATGATGACAAAAAAATCTTTGAAGGAATATCATACAAAATTCAGATTTATACGTTCCATTTTTACTTTTATTCTGCATTCCGCACTAACTGCTAAAAGCAACAAACACATTCATTTAAATCTTCCAAAAAGATTTGTACATTTTGGTGACAAATTAAATTTATAGAAAAAAAAATTCCCTTATCAAAAAATAGACATAATTATACTTCACTAAGATTCCCCATGAGATGAGGTGCAGAGACATGAGTTTGGTCCGCTCGTTGAAGCCATCGCATCTACTACAGGGATTATGTCTGCACCGTGGAGCACCATGACAGTTTCTTCCTCATCATCATCAGGGATATTGTCGCTCCCTTTGAAAGGCAGAAATAAGGCATTCAGAGCAAATAAGGTATTCAGAGGAAAGTACTATGTATATATGTAGTATATATTATCTAGTGTAAATGCAAGGGAAGCATAATCACTGGCAACCTTGCTTATTTCAGAATAATTCTACAGTTTATTGTAAAATGCAGATATGAATCAAATGAAAAAAAAAAAAACTACCCTGCCCATTTCAGAGAAACAACAGTTTTGTGAATGTATTTCCATTGCAATATGATTTAATACTTCCTATATGATAAAATATGTTATAAGAAATTACTCACAAACATGATGCTATGGTGTTAGGAAAAGTGAGTACCTGAAAGAGATATGTTTGAGTAGCTACCAATATAATCACTAACACAGAGACATGTTAATACAATGTATTTCAATTTTTACTTTTTATTTTATTTATTCATTTTTTTTTTTTTTTTATCTATTATTATTATTTTGTGTGTGTGTGTGTGGCTAGTAAGCTAATACAATGCAGTGATGTAGGTGTAATCTAGGTAGCTCACGCAGGTCAGTACTTAGCCTTACTCACCATAGTCAACAATATCTGCTGCAGTTTCTGTGTCTGACTCATCACATTCCGGCGCAATGATGGGCTGCCAGGAAGCCCTTTTCCTCCAAAAAACCGTAAAGTATTCATACCTATGGAATTGTGTGTTTTTAGTTACATCAGATATGTCATTTGCTATTCTGAATGTATGCACCTAGTTGACTAATAAGTTCCAATCATTATTTTGTATGAATTCGTTGATTCATATACCAAAGTATTGCATGTGATAGTTTCTACATAATCTTAAGAGATATTATCTAACCACGAGAATTTCCTTAAAAAATAATGAAAGTATCCTTGAAATATAAACCTCTGGACTTACAAAAGGGAAATAAAACCGACGTTGCCAAATCTTCAAATATATAGCTGATTTTGAATAATGAGATGCAATGGTTCACGGCTTCTTATGGAGCATAGCATCTATGTTTATATTTAGTTTTTCGAGTGCTACATTTTCGTTACGACGGGCGATATTAGGTTTAGAGTATGGGGACATGTGCATACATTTTTATTTTCTTTTTTTATTGGCAGGGGGGGGGGTAGGTAGTATGGGGGAGGGGGTTAGGGTCAGTGGTATTGGAGAGTGCGGGAAGGAGGCTTGGGACTGGGATTGTGGAGGACAAGGTATAGAGGAGACTGTAGGGCGCGGAACCAAGGATTGGGAGTATAGCGGCATAGGATCTGTAGTTGTGAGTATGAGGTGGGTATAAGGTGTCGGGTTGGGTGTGTAGGGCGAAGGGTGCTGGTAGTACGGATGTAAGGGTGTTAGGAGAGTTGGGATGCAAGGGTACATAGAAGGGGCATAGTGTGTGGGGCGTGGTGGTCATTGTTTTGTTTCTGTGAATTTCAAACTCTAGGGCTTATTCATTTTTTATCATTATTTTTATGGGGGCAGGGCTGTTTGTACTCATTATTTCCTTTTGCATTTTGTTGTTTTGTTTAAAACGGTAAAATTGTGAACTTTCTACGTATTTTATTTGTGCTTTATTTCTTAATATATGGACAACCGTTTTACTACTATGTTGTAATCGACTGTTTCTCTTCACGTCCTTAGATGTTATCATGGCTCCCTGAAAGATATCAATTATAATAATAAAAAAAAAAAAAAACATTCTAACGGTCTCGGAAAGTCAAGCTGAGGAGCCACTCTACGCCCAAAGCTTTCACTGTCGGTTCAACGCGTCGTAACACAAAGCTGATTTTAGTAATGCTGAAGCCATACGTTTCCGAAAAAGAGGAAATAACCGGCGACTGCAGAATGCCATATTAGTAATGACATTGCATATTCAGTTGCTATTCCGTAATTCACCAAGTAACTGCTTTAATATGGTGGATAATGAAAACTTGCTGACTAAATGAATGCTTCGGACGTGTTGCAAAAACGTAGTCTGTGAATTATGAAGAGTTAGCTCAGCCCCAGCGGTTGAATACCCTTTTTATTATAGGATCTTTGCTCTTTATCTATCTATAGACTCTAGATTTTGGACGCACTAAAAAAAAGAAAAAAAAAAGATGAGTAGATACAAAGAATACAGATAACTATAGAGAAACATGTTTACACACAATCACCTTCTAAAATTCTGTTCCTTTCATCACCACCTTTCTCCTCCTCCTCCTCCTATTCCTCCTTTTACCTCCAGCTTTACTCCATTTCCTCCTCTTGTGCAAGATTATCCCAGAGTCAACAGGTCCCTTGAAGACGCTCGAAATCTCCGCCATGACTCGACTTTCGGAGAGGTTCGTCCATCTTTCATCTCGGGCCAAGAAGGAGAAAAGTTTCCTTGACTTGGTTAATGTGATGGAGCGCTCTTGCCGTTTTTTCGTTTTTTTTTTTTTTATCCTTTTTTTTGTATTTCATTTATCATATGATTGATTCTGTTGATATTGTTCATTCCTTT
This sequence comes from Penaeus vannamei, assembly GCF_042767895.1. Lineage (NCBI taxonomy): Eukaryota > Metazoa > Arthropoda > Malacostraca > Decapoda > Penaeidae > Penaeus > Penaeus vannamei. The sequence continues at coordinate 25,589,827 of NC_091557.1, forward strand.
ACTATCTATTACTTATTTTTCTCATTGTCTTTCTTCCAATGTCTCTCTTTTATGTGCAGGAGAAAGGGACGAATAATTCCCTTTTACTTTTAAATCTTATATTTCTATTTCTATTCGTCTTATGCTTTGATTTTCTATAATGTGATGAGAAGATAGTAATGCATCTCTTTACCGACTGTTCTTTATTTCATTTGGCTCTGTATCTTTTTCGATCTTTACTTAACACTCTCTTTGACATCATCTTTCCATCTTGATTCTTTCATTCTAACCCTTTCTTTTCTTTAACTCCCTTTTATTTTATTTCCATCACTTTTCTTGTCAGCATCATCTTCTTAGAGAAATAACTAGTTGAAAGCAGCCAAGTAAATAAAAAAAAGAAACGAAAAAAACGGCCTATTGTACAAAGTAATTGTGAATATATATATATATATATATATATATATATATATATATATATATATATATATATATATATATACATATGTATATATGCATATATATACATATGTATATATATATATATATATATATATATATATATATATATATATATATATATATATATAATGTATGTATATATATATATATATATATATATATATATATATATATATATATATATATATATATATATATATATTTATTTATTTATATATGTATGTGTGTATATGTATATGTGTGTGTGTGTGTATATACATATATATATACATAAACATATACATGTGTGTGTATGTATGTAAGTATATGTGTGTTTTTTTTTTTTTTTTGTGTGTGTGTGTGTGTGAATATATATATATATATATATATATATATATATATATATATATATATATATATATATATATATATATATATATATATATTATATACATATTTGTATATTTATAAATGTAAATACACACACGCATACGGACACGGACACGCAAACGCACACGCACACGTACACACACACACACACACACACACACACACACACACACACACACACACACACACACACACACACACACACACACACACATATATATATATATGTATATATATATATATATATATATATATATATATATATATATATATATATATATATGTATGTATGTATGTATGCATGTATGTATGTATATGCATTATGTTTGTGTGTATGTGTGTGTAATGATAATAATGTTTGACGATAGTAATAATAATTGCAGGAATCATAATGAAGATATATTGAAAATTATAATAATAATAATAATCATAATGATAATGACAATAGTGAAAATAATAATAATGGTGATGATGAAAATTATAATGATAATAATTATGACGATAATGATAATGACACACACACACACACACACACACACACACACACACACACACACACACACACACATATATATATATATATATATATATATATATATATATATATATATATATATGTATATATATATATATATATATATATATATATATATATATATATATGTATATGTATAAATATATATATATATATATATATATATATATATATATATATATATATATATATATATATGTATGTATGTATGTATGTATATGTATTATGTTTGTGTGTGTGTGTGTGTAATTATAATAATGTTATAATAATTGCAGGAATCATAATGAAGATATATTGAAAATTATAATAATAATAATAATCATAATGATAATGATAATATTGAAAATAATAATAATGGTGATGATGAACCCTGATAATGAGAATAATCATAATAAGAAAAAGTCTGGCCTGATAATAATGATAATGTTAATATCATTAGTGATGATAATAATGAGATGATGATAATGACACTAGTAACAAAGACATTGATAGCGATAATAATAATGATAATAGTATTCACAGGTACGAAGATAATTAATGATATTTATCATTATTATGATGAAAATTACGATCATAGTTAATTGTTATTATTATCGTTATTATTATATCATCATGATGATGACAACAATAACAATAATAATAACATGGTGATATAATCAATAATATTTTCATAAATAACATTGAAGACCACCAGTATATACAGCAAAAATGTCGTTAATATAATATCATATAATAATGATGATAATAATAATATCAATAATCATAACAATAATGATAATAAAAGATGGCTGATATTGATAAAGATGATAATAGAAATAATATCAATATTAACAATGATGATAATGATAATAACGATGAAAATTATAATAATCTTAATGATAATAATAATGATAATTCTAATAATGATCATGATGTAAATAATATATCGATGAATATGATAATAACATCAATAATAAAGATAATATTGACAATAATAATTATAACATTAACAACTACAACAACAATAAAAAACTATAGTAATAACATTATTAACAACGAAGACGAAAATTATGTGAACAATAGTCATATAAAATAATAATAGGGATAATATTGCTAATAATAATCATAATAATGACAATGGTACCAACATCGTTAATTAGACCAATATTAATTATATATTTTTTCTTTAGTGCCATCAATAGCAAATTTAACGACATGCATTCAAATTGCAATGAATCTGTTAGGCTCTGCAATCTACTTTACTTTTTAAGCCATAATTCCTTCATAGCATTAATTTATTCTCATAATATCTATCACATTTACGTAATCATTCCCCACCACCACCCCTACCCCACCCATCTCCCCTACCCCTACCCACCTCCCCTACCGCCACCCACCCCCCCTACCCCCACCCACCTCCCCTCACAAAAAGAGAGAAAAAAAAGAAGTCCCCAACACGCAATGCTAATTTGGCCATGATCGCGTCCAAGCTATCAGTCGGTCCTTTGGGAAATCAAACCGTTGCCGGCTTAGGCCTCCGCTTTCCCCGTCCTTTTTGTAGTGGCCATGTGACACCCCGTCCCTACCTGCCTTCCCCCCCTCTCCTCTCTCTCTCTCTTTCTCTCTAACTCGTTCTCCTTCTCTTCCTTCGTCTCTCCCTACCTTCTTCTCCCTCCCTCCTTCAATCCTACGTTCCTCTCTTCCTCGTTCTCCTCCTCCCTTCTTCATGCCATCTTTCCCTGTCCTTCTCTCCAAAGCCCGTTTCCTCCCTCCCTTTCCTATTATCCGAGATCTCATATTCCATCTCTGCCCTTCTCACCACTCCTTGTTTCTCCCTACTTCACATTATCTATCCCTCCTTGTCCTCTCCAAACACCCCTCATCCCTCTCTTCCTCCCTTATCAGTCACTTTTTCGCCTTACTCCCCTTCCTCCCTCTTTCTCTATCTCTCCACCATCCCCCCTTCCATTCCTCCAAGTCATCCTCTCACCCACTTCCCTCTCCCTCTAGTATCTCACTCACCCTTTCCCTCTTTCCTTCCCCCTACCCCCCTCTAACCAGTCTCCCCTTTTACCAACCTCATATCCTTCGCCAACCTCATCCAGAATGTTATGTAGCCTTCTTAGTGGATCTGATTTAGGTTTGTGAAAAATTAAAGACGTTTTATAGAAAACAAATTGGTAGCGTAGTTTTGTCTGTCCTATTTCCTTTTAACATTCTACTGTTGTTTTCAATATGTAACTCTGTTTGCAAAAAGGACACACACATTACACACAATTATATATATGTGTATATGTGTGTGTTCATCAGTGGAGTTGACACCGACGGGGGCGCATAGCTCCTTCCAGCTTTCACTTCCTGCCATGAGGTCCTTCATAGCGAGCTACCAAACAGGTCCTCGACCCATCTCTATCACCTCACGATAGGTCTGGTCGAACTGTCGAAGCAACTACTTCCTAGGTCGTCCAACGAGCCACCTCCATACAAGATTGTCTCATGATGAGACAACCTGATGGGCAGGGTCATCCCTGGTGCTTGTATGAAGTGAGTTGGTGGTTATGGATTATGCAAGTAAAAGGTTCCATGCCAGTCTCACGGTGTAACTGTCGGTTGGACACACGGTCCTCCAACTGTACTGTAGGGATTTGTTACAAAAAGCATCAAGACGAGTTCAAGGCAATAGATACCGTCCAGGTTTTGGTTCCATAAATCAAAACTGGCAGTATCAAGGTCTTGCAGACCCGTAACTTGGTCCTTCTGCACAGGTACCTGCACCTCCAAATACTCTTATTGACCGAGCTCATGGCTCCTGCTGCCAGACCAATCTGTCTACTGACATCCTGCTCTGACAGCCCAGAGACATGGACTGCACTCCCAAGTTATGTAAAGCTCTCATTGACTTCAAGCACGTATTGACTGAACAAGTTCCCCAAACATACCCTCAAAATACTGGATCTTGGTTTGGTCTAGGAGACCTGTAAACCCAGGGGCATTGCCTTAATGCTGAATGCATCAAGAACCGCCACTAGAGATTCCAGAGAGAGGATAACAAAATTGTCAGCAAAGTCAAGGTCTATGACCTCGATATTCCCCAAGTGTTGCTCTACAGGCTTGTATTAAACTAGTAATCCGTGTTGGGATTCCCTTAAGTCTCAGGATCCGCCATGGTGATTCGCAATGCACCGACTCAAATGCCTTCTTGAGGTAGATGTAGACTGCAAGCAGCCCATGGCCGAACTCATGACAACGTTCAACAGTGCCTCGAAGCACTTGGATACGGTCTATTGTGGACTTGTCAGGAGTGAACCCAGACTGTTCCGGTCTTTGGTGCCTTAATAGAAGCTCATAGATCTATTCTACACGAATGTGCCCAAAACCTATGCCATGTATACTAAGCAGTGTGATGCCTAGATATTTTCTGCAATCCCAACGATCACCTTTCCCCTTCCAGAGAGTGATTACCACGCCCCTCAACAGGTCCGGGGAGATAGAAACGGACTGCCAGATGGCAATTATGTCTGTATGCAAGCCCCTTGCCATAGGTTCACCCCTAGCCTTTAACAGTTCAGTTAGGGTAGCGCATATACCCCTCCTTCCCTTCAGCTTAGCAATAGCCTCTCTAACCTCAGAATAGGTTCCTCACTGATGGGTTGGTCAGACATAGGGATTGCAACACTGCTAGACGGTCTCCCTGATACAATTGCTCAAAATACTCTGCCCAACATTCACAAACACCGACATGATCTGAGATGACCTTTCCATTCACAGAGCACTGTAGACATCTATGAGGTAGTTTTGTTCAGTTTTCTCAGGGCTTGGTAGGTGTCATTTATTAAGAAATGGCCTCCAACCTCAGGAAGAATCCTGATGGACTGTTCCTTGGAACACTGATACTAGGAGCCAGAAATCCTCAGTCATTGGGTTCTATCAAAGTCCCAGAGAAGGTGGCTGTTCTCGCTACTGAGCTCTTGAGCGAAGGGACCAACAGACATCTCGTAGCCACTTCTATCACAGTCAGACACTGCATTGAAGTCGCCCAGTGAAATGCTGTTGTCTCACTGAGGGCATTTATCTGCCTTAGATGTGGGTTTGGTGTAGAACGCCTCTTTCTCATCAAGTTTGCAAACACTGTTAGGACCTCTGGTAAAATGATCAGTAGCAACAATGAAAGAAACAAAGC
>NC_091557.1:25600327-25602827 GCF_042767895.1 Penaeus vannamei
CACACACACACACACACACACACACACACACACACACACGCACACACACACACACACACACACACACACACACACACACACACACACACACACACACACACACACACACACACACTATAACCCAGCTATATATCTATATCATATTACTATATTCTAAATATCTACACAATCTTACGTCTTTTTCACATAAAAATCCTCACACACACACACACACACACACGTATGCATATGTCCACACCATGTCAGTAGCACCTGTGATTTTCTTAGCAGTGATTTATTCGGGTCAAGCACGTTTTCAGAAGACCGCGACGCAACCTGGAGAGAAACAGGGAAAATACCAACAATGACTCATAAATCTACCGCAGACTCACGCCAAGAGAGACGACAATGTCTGACATGAGGAACTGCATCTTTTCCGGCGCGACCTGTTCAATAAGCGTCTCGGGTCAGGATTTATAGATCGTGAATTTGCGCAGCCTTCTCTCTGTCGTTATTTTTATTGTTGTTATATTGAGTATCATCAATTTTGTTGTTGTTATAATTATCATAATAGTTTTCATTATTTTATTATTGATGTTACTATTATCATTAGTTTTACAATTATTATCATTGCTATTACTGTTATCATTAAAATTACTGATATTACCATATAATCATAATGATTATAATTTTCATGAATGCCATTGGTATTATTATCATTATCATCATCATAATTTCTTTATTATTGTTGCTGTTTTATTATTATCATCACCATCACCATTATAAATATGATCACTATCATCATCCTTATAATTTTCTTAAAATTATCATTATCATCATCATTATCATTATTATCATTTTCGTTCTTATTATCATCATTATTGTTGCTCTTGTTATTATAATCTTTAATAAGATTCTCACCTCTACGTCCTAATCGTCGTTCCGGAGTCTTCACTTAATATTTTGCTCATTGATGGCCTTACCTTCTCAAACTGGCCATGCATTATTTTCATATTCTGTAGTGCATAATTCTTTTTATTGTTTCAGTCTTTTCTTTGCAGTTTTCGTTCCAAACAATCTCCGCCTCTTTCAGCTCCTCTTGCCCTCCTTCCAGTGCTTCTTATTCTTCTGTTTATCGTTCTTCCGTGCTTTTCTTTTAGCAAATGGATCTGATCATTGTTAACTATAAGGTGTAACGCTCTGTGTTTTGTCATCAGCATTTCCTCTCTTCCACTGATCATGCCTCCCCAATATCTCAGTAAAGCTACAATTATGTTTTATATTCAGTACTTACCGTAATCGGCTAAAATTCTCGAATAAACTTCCTATTATTCTGATAACTGCTAAGATCTCTAGGTATTTGCATCCTCCTTCTGTTGTCGATTTGATGACTTTCTCGTCAGATAACTTTGATTGTCCATGAACAACAAAATATTTATTTCAGTTTCTTTCTCTAAATTCATACCCTGCTTCTCTTCTGCTTAATATTTCACATGGAGACACTAAACATAATCAGCTATGAAGTTGTACTTGAAGATTATTCCTTTGAGGTTAGCTCCGTAATTCATTTCCACTTTGTTATCAATATGCTGCTTCCCCAAAGATCTACAATATTAGGAGCTCTGGCCATTATTTTTCCATCTTATCCAAAATCCCCAATTGTGGCTATGGACAAATACTTTTCCTTCCTACACTGTCTCAATTGCATGTTTCTCTGCTACCTTCGCTTCGCAACAATCTTCAACATTTAATATTTTGATTCTTAACTTTCATTTTCCCTTTTACACACACACACACATATATAAATGTATATTTGTGTATATATATACACATACACATATATGTGTGTGTGTGTGTACATGTATATATATATATATATATATATATATATATATATATATATATATATATATATATATATATATATACTGGCCAAAATTAACCGGCCACCTTAACAATTTTCGTCAAATCCTTTTTCCTTTTCCAATAACTCAGTACTGAATCAAGCCAGATAATATGGATGAATTATTGTCAAAAATTCATCATCAAGTAGATTTTAAACGAATCAAGCTTATTTCTAACACTTGTATTTTTAGATTTTTTTGTTGTTTTGACTCTAAAAGTTACAATTGAGAACAGAAAATTTTGGTCAACTTGAGGAGGAAAAACGCCAGAAAGCCTTTGTTGTATGAAGCCTCGCTTTCAGTGGGATTCCTTTTGCCCGGATACAGGTGATTACACGTTCCAGTGATTTCCATCTACTTTTTGCCGGGTTAATTGCATTTCTCCTGGATTTCTCTGGAAAGTACAGATTTTCATCAATAGCTTTATGCTTTTTTGCTCTGAAGCTACAGTTTGTGTCAGGAAGATTGCTTCTCCCTGAATGAAATGATGGTGAAGAGATGGTACAGCACAGTAATTAAGGATTTTTTATGTAATAATCTTATAGATACGACCAACACCTTTTCTTGTAATGATGCCCCACACCATTATGCCACCACCTCCATGTTTTACAGCGGGG
>NC_091557.1:25605327-25612827 GCF_042767895.1 Penaeus vannamei
ATTGAATCCTCAGGGGCAGTTAATGTAGGTTCATCTGGGACTAAGAGTCCATCGAAGGTTGTCCTTCTGTTCCTTTCAATGAAATTAATTGGAAACATGTTTTTTTCTCAAGATATTTGTGATAAAAGCAACTTCCTTAATGATAAAATAATCATTGGAAATCTTAAAGGCCGTAAAAATTAAAGTAGAAATTAAACTCCCTTTATATTTGATTGGTATATAATAATTAAATTTAGTTGTAAGACCAGTGTAGGTTGATTTTCTGTAAACCGAGGAGACAAAATAATTTATCTATCAGTGTCCAAGAAGGGGAGGTGCCCATTATGTTCAATTTCACAAGTGAATTTAATATTAGGATGCTGATTGTTAAGATATTCCAAGAACTTTTTAACTTCATCTTCGGATTTGAATAATAGTAGGGCTAATCAACAATGAAGTAATGTCTGGGTTTAAATTCTTTAGGGCAATTTTTCAACCATTCACTTTCATTATGGCACATAAAAAAGTTAGCTTAAGTAGGTCCTAAAGGGCTTCCCATTGCAACGCCTTAAATTTGTCTGTACAAAATTCCATTTAACCAAAACATTACATATTTCATGGTTATGTCCAAAAGTTTCATAAAATACACCATATTAAATCCCAAAACTTTTTTTTTCTCAATCAATTTCATAATGATATCTATGGTTTCATATAAAGGGACATTTGTAAACAGATTAGTAACATCAAAACTAGCCAGGACATAGGCATTAGCATGTGGGATCTCGATCAGTTTTTGAACAAAGATGAAGGTGTTTTGTATGGTATATTGATTAATAGCGAGTTATTTGAGGATGGGAACGAAACATTTTGAAGCAGCATAATTAATGGTTCCTAATGCTGAAAGAATAGATCTAACAGGCAAGTTGGCTTTATGAATTTTGGGCAAACCAATATTCCAGGTCTTGAGCCAGAAGTTAAGAGGGGAGAATAAGTAGACTCATTAATAACCTCCTCTTTTCTTCATTTCCTTATAAAAAGAAGAAGAAGAAAAAAAAGTTTATCCTCATGTTTGATAATAAGGGATTCATGGATATTAGGGATTGGGGAAAATTTTGTTTTATCCATTAGGATCTCATCAAGTTTTTAAACATAATCTGATCTGTTCATTAGAACAACACCTTGACCTTTGTCTGATTTTGTAATAATTACATCAGGACTCTTTGACAAGTCTTTTAGAATTTTGAGGTCATTAGTTGATATCCCATCTTGAATAATTTATTTTTGATACGAATAAAACCTTTTGAAAAAGCCAAATTCTTAATACAAGATTTTATATGATTTTGAACATTTGGAATGTTATTGAATGATTTGTCAGTATAAAGTGACCTAAGTAATTTTTCAAAAGTCAAGAAAAAATGAGCAAAATTTAATTTTGATGGTGGGATACCAAATTTTAGACCATTATCCAATAATTGTTTTGGTGTTAATGACAAGTTTACATTAGAAACATTGAAAACGACTTTACCAACATCAAGGGACTCATTAAAGTGATCATAACCTAAATGAAATTGTTTACGTTCATCTACAAATATAATTTTCTTCAAGGTATTCACATTAACAGACTCGGAATGAACTTTTAGATAACTGATATCAAGCCACGAAGTAATATCTTTTAATTCTGATTCTAATTCCTTAACTCTCTTATTCATGAAATGTGTGTGTGTGTGTGTGTAGGTGTGTGTGTGAGTGTGTGTGTGTGCCCTCAGGACCCGGGTACACGTGGTTCTTTTGAGGTCTCCTTTCAACCTTCAGCAAGAAACCCATAATAAGACCAGCCTTTCTCGTTCATATCTGGTTGCAGGCGGTAGTCTTACGTTCACATCTGATGGCAGCGGTGATCCCAACCTCTACCTTCACATGTATAATGAAGAAACTCGAGCAGATAATATGCATTTCCAATTTTTATTCTGTGGTACCTTGGCCTTTGTATAGAATATTTTTTTTTCATTGTTGATGAGAAATAGGCTTAAATAGGCTATACTCTGAAAAGAAGAAAATCAAAGAAATCTATAAATTAGGATTCAATTTTAAAGGGTATTTTTTTTCCGTATTATGGAATCTGATTAGTGAATCCTCAGAATATTTTTTGTACTTGCTGTTTTAACATTGTATCGTTATTGTGACACTTATTACTTTTTCTACAAGGTAATATCTTCGTTGCTTTGGTTACACTGTGCATTATATAAAAACAAACAAAAAGTGACGATATAAAAGGTACCCCCAAAACCATCCTACACCAGCTCTGGTAGCCCACTTAAATGATTTTCACAGTGAAGATTATTTACTTATTATCTTTATCTTCTTCTACTTCTTGATCCTTATCCCATTATCTCTCTTGCTCTCTCTCTCTCTCTAGCAATCTTGGTGGTAATTAAGAAGCAAAATGAAACAGACAACCTGCCACACCAGGAATAAGCATTGTAGCAAATGTGATATAGCTAAATAATTATCATTATCATCTCTCTTTATCTATCCATCTCGCTCGCTCTCCTTTCCTTGCTTTCTACATCTTTCCCTCTCCCCTTCCCTTCTTTTTCTTTCCCAGTCTTCACTCTTCCCCTCCCCCCTCTTATTTTATCTCCCTTTGTGGAAGTAAATTGACAGAAAACATTGCGTCAGATTGTCTTATTTTCTGTAATGTACCAATATCAGTGCAGGGTTTCAGATAAACTTGCACTTTGGGTTAGAGAGTTATGAGAGTATCAACTTATCATAAACTAACAAAACAGAAATGTGAATATACTAAAGAAAATCCTTTAGTATTTTACCTCAGACATTTTCCAGATATTTTCCTCATTTTAAGAAAAAAATCCAAAAAATGGTCTAGATAGCGAGTAAAATTCTGCATTATATCCAGAGTGACAACTGTAGAAAATGCATGTATTGAAGTAGAAAATTCGACAATACAAGTTATCTCATTTTCAAAATTACATTTTTCCTCAGATTTACGTGTCAAGCAAGGTTACAGCCAAGAATTGCGGATACGCTTGATACCTGTAAATACACACTTGTTTACTTGGCATATCCAGGGTGTCAGATAATTTGGCAGATCACAGTTAATATCTTGCCTATAACCCTGCTGGAGATGTAATATTGAAACCTTGATTACGTATTGTGTCTTCCGTTATGGAATTGCACATAGAGCATGCCATCCCAATATGAATTCAGTTCCCTATTGACAGGAATAATGAAGATTGTATGGGAATTAAGATGCTGCTGCTGCTGCTATTGCTGTAACTATTTCTATAATTGTTGCCACTATCACTCTAGAACTCTCATTGCTGCTATAGATATTAATATTAATGGTCATATGTGATTTGGAAAACGTGACGACAACAATAGCAATATGGATAGTAATGCTAACACTGAATGCAACAATGAGGATAACATTGATAATGCTTGGGATGATAATAACATTGATAGTTATTAGTATTATGAATACCATTTTTATTATTGTTATTGTTAATATCAATATAGATATCAATATTGATGACATCATTCTAGTTCTAATTATGACTATAATTGTTTTTATTGTTGTCATTATTATCATTATTATTAACATTATCAATATCATTATCATCATCACCATGATTAATGACAATGTCATTATCATTATTGTTATCATTAAGATAATGATGGGTTTTTATAATATTACTAATATTATAATGGATGTTGTGGTTGCGATTGTTGCTGTAATAGTTACTTTTACTGCTATTATTCTCATCCTATCATCATCATCATCATCATCGTCATCGTCATCGTCATCATCATCATCATCGTCATCGTCATCATCATCATCATCATCATCATCATCATCATCATCATCATCATCATCATCATCATCATCATCATCATCATCATCATCACCACCACCATTACCATCAACACCATTATAGCCATCATCAATAACGGCATCATCACCATGATTAGTCACCGAACAATGTCCAAAATATTATACTTTATGGTAAGTAAGAATAACTGTTAACAACTATTATAATAAAAGCGGTAATGTTAATAAGAACAAAGACAATTTTAGATATGACAAATATAATGAAAGCCATTATGACGTTAATCAGTAAGAAAAGTAAGTATGAAGAACAACAGCTACAGTTATGATAATAATAGCAGCAAGAATGATAATCACCATTTCCTCAACTATCATCAGTGATACGAAAAGAAATAATAATGATATAAATATAATAATACTATAAAGTAAGATAAGGATCCAACATATACATACAGCTTCTATAGAAAACGGAACACACGATATAACATGTTTACAGACTGACAGGCCAATATGACATCTGAACACGTTCTCAACATGTTATGATCATACTTGTCGAATAAATATTTTGGTTCAGAAGGCTGGCCCTGAAGCTATTTTGCATGCGTAAGTTACAGTGTGACTGCATTTTTTTTTAGAAATGTTGGTTTTAAAACTTTTATTTTGTATGAAGACGGTAGCATAGTATGTGCGATTACAGAGATAGATAGGGAGAGAGCAAGAGAGCGAGCAAAATAGAGTAAGAGAGAGAGACAGAGAGAGAGTAAGAGAAAGAAAGAGAGCGAGAGAGAAAGAGAGAGAGAGAGAAAGAGAGAGAGAGGGGGGGGGGAGATGGAGTCAGGGAGGGCGATAGAAAATGAGAGCCTGAAAGAGGACGCGAACAGGAAAATAAAGAGATAGAGTGAAAGAAAATATATAAGATTGAGAGGGGTGAAATTCGGAAGAGAAAGAGAGAAAAGAAAAAAGAAAGAAAAAAGAATATATATATGCACATAGAAAGATAGAGAAAGAGGAAGAAAGGAAGAGCGAGAGAAAGTTACTTAGGAATAAAGATGTCCTGCGTTCATAACCTTTGAAAGGGAAAGAAAAAAAAGAAAAAAAAATCCGCTCTCTTTGTTCATTCTCTTCATCTTCATCAGCTTCTTTCATCCATCATCTTCCAGGCTAATAAACCCTTCCCACACACCCACATGGGGGGATGAGAAACAAAAGGGAAAATGAAGAAAATAAGAAAGAAAAATAGCGACTACAAGATTAGTTCTTGTCAGTTCTTTCTAGCCCTTTTTTCTCCCTTCCCCCAGCCCCCCCCCCCCCTTTCAGTCGACGTCACCCTAGGCCCCCAACCCTTTCCCTACCTTCCTGCCCCATCCTTCCATTCCCCAAGTCCCCCTTCCTCTCTCAAGTTCGGTATCCCTATCCTCCATCCTCCTTCTATTCCTATTCGTCCATTCTACTTTATCTCGACTATCCCATTGTCTCTCTCTTCCTCCATTTTCCCCATACCTCCATTCCTCTATTCCTCTCCCCATCTCCATCCTCCAACGCTCTATCCTTTCCCTTCAGTTGCTCACTTATAACCCCTCACTAGTCACCTCAACTATCCCTTCCCCTCCTTCGCACCATCCTTCCATCCTTCCAGCCTCATGTCCTTCCTATCCATTCTCCATCCTTCCTCCTCCTCCCCCCTCCCCCCTCCCCCCCCTCCCTTGTCCTGCTCCTCCCAGCCTTCCTTATCCTACCCCTCCTCATCCTCCCCCCTATCCTACCTCTTCCCCATCCTCCCCCCCTCTCCTACCTCTCCCCCAACCTCCCCCCTCTCCTACCTCTCCCCCTTCCTTCCCCCTATTCTACCCCTCCCCCATCCTCCCCCCCCCTATTCTACCCCTCCCCTATCCCCCCCCCCCTGTTACCGTATCCCACCTTATCCTATCCCTCCCCCAACTTCCCCCCCCCCTTATCCTACCCCTCCCCCATCCTCCCCCTTGTTACCCTATCCCACCTCATCCCATCCCTCCCCCAACTCCCCCCCCCCCTATCCTACCCCCACCCACCCCCACTACCCTCCCCTGACCCACTGGCCATCAATCTCAGATCATCGCTCAGTCATTAATCACTAATCCGGCTTCTATCTTCTCTCCCACACCGGATCCGGCGACTGCCTCGTCTGTCCGGCGGAGGTGACGGTGGTGGTGTTGTTGTCTTTGTTTCTGTTGTTGTTTTCATTGTGCTGTTGTCGAGGGATGGAAAGTGTTGTTTCTTTCAAAGAATGCAGATGGCAGTGGGGGAAGAAAAAGCGAGAATGACGCAAGAAACATTGTATAACTGGCATTCTAATTACATCATCAAAGGAATACGAATACACACATCGCTTATAAATGCATATATGTTTATACATATTCATGTACATATACATATATATATATATATATATATATATATATATATATATATATATATATATATATATATGTTTACATATATATGTGCATATGTATATATGTATATATATATATATATATATATATATATATATATATATATATATATATATATATATATATATATATATATTGATATTGATATATATGTGTGTGTGTGTGTGTGCGTGTGTGTGTGTTTGTGTGTGTGTTTGTGTGTGTGTTTAAGTGTGTGTGTGTGAGTGTGTGAGTGTGAGTGTGAGTGTGCGTGCGTGCGTATGTGCGTGTGCGTGTGCGTGTGTGCGCGTGTATATATATATATTAAATATATATATATATATATATATATATATATATATATATATATATATATATATATATTTAATATATATATATATATATATATATATATATATATATATATATATATATATATATATATATATATATATATATATATATATATATATATATATACATATATATATATATTAAATATATATATATATATATATATATATATATATATATATATATATTAAATATATATATATATATATATATATATATATATATATATATATATATATATATATATATATATATATATATATATATATATATATATATATATATATATATATATATATATATATATATATATATATATATATATATATATATATATATATATATATAATTTACATATATATATATTTAATATATATATATATATATATATATATATATATATATATATATATATATATATATATATATATATATATATATATTTAATATATATATATATATATATATATATATATATATATATATATTTAATATATATATTTATATATTACATATATATTAAATAATACATATATATATATATATATATATATATATATATATATATATATATATATATATATATATATATATATATATATATATATATATATATATATATATATATATATATATATATATATATATATATATATATATATATATATATATATATATATATATATATATATATGTATATATATATATATATATATATATATATATATATATATATATATATATATATACGTACATATGTATACACATCTTATCAGCGCGCAAATCACCCGGCTTGATAAACCGCCCCATCGCCATGATCATCCGGCAACAGGCAGGTGAGACTCGGCCAGGTAAAGTAGAGCATTATCAAGATGCTATTGTAGGACGCGTTGCCATGGTAACCTCTCC